>NW_004444155.1:1876128-1885374 GCF_000243295.1 Trichechus manatus latirostris
CAGTCAAGAGACTGCGGCTGCGGGAAGCAGAGGAGCCCGAGCTGGGGCGAAGAGGGGTGGGGGGTGGGAAAGCGCACACCGCAAATTACTGGCTGTTTTGTCTCCCACTGGACGCTCCGTGAGGCTGCTTTCTCGTACCCCCGTTTGCTGGTCTCCGATAGGAGTCCAAGATGGTGGATCTATGCTGTGTTAGCTGTTACGGGACCTCTGCATGAATCTCTCCTCACTCTCCGTTCTCTGTCAGTATTCTCAGTCCATTTGGTGCTCGGCTGAGTTCTTTATCTCTTCATTTGATGTTCTAGGGTTTCAGGATTGTTGCATTCTCTGTTTGGCTTAGTTTTTTGGATCTTTGCTGTGGAGGGATGGCGTGGTGCTTCTGCCTAGAGTGCCATCTTGCTGGAACCTCAGGACAATTCTTTATTCATTGCTCTAGTGTCAGTCTACAGCACAGGGCCAGACACAGAGTAGGCATCAAAAAAATGGCTGGGCCTTAACACACATGTACTGTAGGGATGCTTATTAGCCTCTATCCTGACAAGTTCCTGTCTTAGACCAGTTACTGCCTTTCATAGCCCTTGCCTTCCTCACCAGAACTCACAGCTTTACTGGAAAGAAAGGCTGGGCTGTTGGCCCATGTGAGTGTTACCAGTCTTGGTGTGTAAACTTCAGACCTTCCTTACTGAAGGGCCAGGATTACATTCTCTTTCTCTTGGCATCCGGTAAGGCAACTTTAATCATCACGTCTCTTTATTATATCTTTCCATTAAAACAGTGATGGTTGACCCTAAGAAAAAGAATGCCTCAGATTTGAATCACCAGGTGTGGGTCCTTCAGAGTCAGAACATTGTGGCAGTTCCATGGAGTGACAATGTGGTTCCAGGTAAGTGGTCATCCTGTGGCTGCTCTCTCCAAGGCAGGCCCTCTCATGGAAGAAGCTGCAATGCTGGTACCCAGGCCCTTGTTAAAGTGGGGCTTTACAATAGAAGCCACCTGGAGGAGGGATGGTTTTATAGCTGTCTGGAAATGGAAGTGTAGGAGAGGTTTGTCTTAGACTAAAGAAATCAGAGATGGTAAGGGAGCCTCCTGGGGACTAAGAGAGCTGCTGTGAGTGATTGGAAAGCCTATCCTGTGGAAGAGGAGCAGCTTGTTCTATGCGACTTCAAAGTCTCTTAAAAGGAGTACAGGTAGTCCCCGACTTACAAAGTATTTGAGTTAGGGCAAACTGCACTTACGATGTCTGTTTTTTTTTGTACATTTTTATGGTTAGTAATACTTACTACATACAATGTTGCAGCTCATAATTTGCTGATGTTATCATTCTCATACCAATCCTTAAAGAGAAGTAAAGATGAGATTTATGAAAATACTGATAGTTAAAAGCAATAATAATAAAAAAAAAAGGTATTCGACTTATGTCAGAATCAATTTACAACAGAGTTGATAGAACAGAACCTTGTTGTAAGTTGGGGACTAACTGTAAATGGGTGGATGCTAGAGGGAGGCAACTTTCAACACTATGTTAGGCAAAACTTGCTAATTCATGGACAGAACTCTCCAAAGATGAGAAGTCCTGCCTGGGATGGGGAGCTCCCCTCTTCAGATGTTCAAGTAGAGCTGTGACAGTTTCTAGGGCATGGACTGCCACATGCAGCAAATGGATGAATTATTGAATATAGTGGCTGGATATTTGGTGGGACCAGTGTAGCAGGGATAATACTCTTAAGGTGTCTTCTAGCCTCAGTTGGAAGATATTACCCTGGTAAACCAAAGGATCTTTTCTTGACTTCAAAAGGAAACTGATAATGTCTCCTCCTTTTAAAGTTATAGTCACTGTCACTCTTATCCCATGCAAGTATCCAGAGTCTTTTGAGAAAGACAGAGGGTCTCTTATTTGGGAATAAAGAATCCAGAGATGTGTCTGTCTTGTGAGGATGTTGGAGGGCAGCCCACACTGAAACTGAAGGTGAGTGACTAAAAAAAAAAAAAAAAAAAAAAAGTAAAAAATGCCAATTTCTTTTACAAGAAATTTATTTTGTAGGAAATCTAATTTTAGAATTAAAAAAGAAATACTGTTATTTTCCTCAGCATATTTATTTCTAGCTCTTTTCAAGTTATGTGTATGCAGTCAGCTTTTCTTTGAGGACTCCTTCCTTTCTTCAGCTTGGGGACATTCTCAAGCATTGTTTCTTCAAGTACATTCTCTTCTTCACTCTGCTTTATCTCTCCTTTTGGAATTCCTATTCATCAGTTATTGAATCTCACTACTAGATCTCACTTCAATATTCAACTTTTGTTTTCATACTTTCCATCCTTATATTATTATTTTTGATATGTTCTAGGAGAATTTCTTGGTTCAGTCTTTCAGTTCATGATTAACATTTTCAGCCTCGTCCTGTCTGCTAAATCATCTTTCTATCGTACTTTCTTAAATTTCAATCTTTACTATTTTAATTTCCAAGTTCTCTAGTTGATTCATTATGTAACTTCCTGTGCTTCTTCCATACACTTCAGTTTAATTCAATTCAATTCAACAAATAATGTGGGTATGTATTGGCTCCAGCATTGTTGTGGGTACTTGGAATATATCAATGCACCGAATGGCAAAGAGCCCTGCCATCCTGGAGTGGATTCTCGTGGGAGGATAGAAATGATAAACCATAGATATAATGACAGGTAAATATGTGGTAGATTAAAAGGTATTACATCCTTGCAAAAGAATAATTAGAGCAAGGAAAAGAGACTGGCAGAGGTGAACTCAGGATGCAGTGCTAAATCGTGCAGTAGGCTTCATTGAGAAGCTAAGATTTTAGTAGAGAGTAGAAGGAGGCAAGGGAGTTAGGCAGCATGGTATCCAGAAAGAACATGTTCAAGGACTAGTGAAGAAACCTGTTTGGCAGGAGTGAGGTTAAGAGGAGTTCAGTCAGTTAAAGACAGGGGTTGGGGGGGCTATAGATTGAATTGTGTACCTCCAAAATACGTGTTGGAGTCCTAACCCCTATATGTATGGATGTAATCCCACTTGAAAATAGGGTTGTCTTTGTTATGTTAATAAGGCCCTGTCATAGGACGTGTCTTAAACCTAATGACTTTTGAGGTATAAAAAAAGCAGATTAGACACAGAGATAAGCAAGTACAAACGGGGGAAAGACAGATGCCACATGGAGATCACCAGGAAACAAAAGAACACCAGGGAAAGAGAAGCGGAGACAAGGATTTTCCCCCAGAGCAGACAGAGAGCCTTCCCCTAGAGCTGGCTCCCTGAATTCTAACTTCTAACCTCCTAATCTGTGAGAAAATAAATTTCTGTTCTTTAAAGCCACCCACTTATGGTATTTCTGTTACAGCAGCACTAGGAAACTAAGACAGGGGGCTGGTCATGAAGGGTCTTGTCTGCTGTTGAAAGACTGCCTTTTAATCTGAGTGAAATGGGAAATTATTGGAATATTTTGAACAGAAGAGTGGACCTGAATGGATTTACATTTAAAAACGATCACTCTGGCTGCTAGTTGAGAATAGATTGTGGGGGACAATGGTGAAAGCTGTGAAGGAGGCTTTTGAGATTATGTAGGTGTGATTTGATGGACTAGAGGGTAGCAGTGGAGGTGGGGAGAAGTGGAACAGATTCTGCATATATTTTGAAGTTGAGGACACAGAATTTGCTTACAGAGTGAATGTGGAATGTGAGAGTAAGAGAAGGGTCAAGGATTGCTCTAAGGATGGAGTTTTCATCATCTGCAAAGGCGTGGAAAAGGGTTTTTGAGGACGATCAGGAGTTCAGCTGGGACACTTTAAGTCTGAGAGGTCTGTTAGATATCTAAGTGTGGAAATGTCAATTAGGCTATAAAATATACAAATCTGGAGCTCAGGAAGGTGGTCTGAGGTTAGAGATATGAATTTGGGAGTTATCAAGGTATAGACGGTATTTAAAGTCACAAGTCTGGATAAAATCACCAAGATAGTAGAAGTGTGTAGATAGAAAAAGTAGATAGTAGCAAATGCAGAGCTGAGGATGAAGCCTTGGGATTGCAACGTTAGGGATTAGGGAGAAGACAAGGAGCCAGCAAATTGCTATGAGAAGAAGCAGCAAGCAAGGTAAAATGAAAAGTAGTTGAGTGTGGTATCCTGGAAGCCAAGGGAGGAAAGTGTATGAGGGAGGAGCCGTGTCAAGTGCTGCTGACTGGTCAATAAGATGAAGACTGAGAATTATATTTTCAGCTCTGTCCTGTCTGCAAAGACACCCTTCTGTTGTGTTCTAGTCCTTAGACAAGGACTGAGAGTTGACCATTGCTTTTGGCAATGTAGAGGTCATTGGTGATGTTGATGAGAGGAGCATTGGTGCAGTGGTGGGGAAGAAAGCCTGCATAGAGTTAGTTTAAGAGAAGAATTAGAGGAGAGAAGTTATACAGCAAATACAGGCAACTATTTCAAGGAGTTTTCTACAAAGGGGAACTGGTGGTGGTGGTGGGTAGTCAAAATAGTTTTTTTTTAAGATGGTAGAAATGAGAACAAATGTTATGTTGATGGGAATGATTGAGTAGAAGACGCAAAAGTAATGGTGTATGAGAAAGAAAGAATGGCTGAAGGAATGTCGTTAAGTAGGAGAGTACAGATGGGATTTGTTATCCAGGTGGGGAGACTGGCTTCAGTGGAGATTGAGTCTGGCTCGTCTGTCTGGGGTGGTGAGACATGGATGTGGGTGAAGATGCTGCTGGGGATACATGTTATGGTGTTGTTTGTGGAAGTTCTCTTTTAGTTGTTTCAATTTTCTCAGTGAGTAAAAAGTTGAAAATGAGGATAGGGGAGGAGATATTGGTGTTTGAAATAAGAAAGTGTTCTTTCATTTATTGAACAGTCAACAAATGTCTATTGAATAGAAAACCAGGGACTTTTCTATGTGTTGAGGAATACAGTGATAAACATTCTGACAATAATTATATAATCAATAGATAAACATGCTAAGTTCATATGGTGATTGGAACTAATGTAGAAAATAACCTGACAATGAGAGAGTGATGTGTGGTGGTAGTGGTATTTAGAGGTCTACTTTGGCTACGGTGTTCAGTGCTGTTCTACTGAAAGAGGGGACATTGAAGCAAGACCCGAGTAATGAGAAAAAGGCTGTCATGGGAAAATGTGGAGGCAGTGTCCAGGTAGAGTGAGAGCAAGAGCCAGGACCCTGGGGGCAGGAACACGTTGGTCTCTTTGAAGGAAAGAAAGAAGATAGGTGTGGCTACAGCACAGTGAGCATGCAGGACAGTGGTGGAGGTAAGGGTAGCAAGGTAGGCAAGAGCTGGATATTGTAGACCCTGTAGACTTTGTCAAGAAGTTTAGCTTTTATTGTAATTTCAATAGAAAATCGTGGAAGAGTTTTAAACCTGGAGGTAACACGATCTTATTTTTTATCAGCTTAATGGTTGCTCATCTGCTTTGTGGAGAATAGATTGTGGGGAAATAGAGTAGGGTCAGGGAGAACAATTAGAATATTATCTCAATCGTCCAGGCAGTGGCCTGGATTGGGGTTTGGCAATGGGGGTTGCAAGAAGTGGCTCAATTTATCAAGAAATTCCCAAATATTTTGGAAATAGTCCTCAGGACTTACTGCTGACTTTGATGTTGGAAGGGGGATCAAAGAAAGAGATGCCAAGGATGAGTCTTGGTTTTCTGACTGCCCTCATAATTAGATGAATTAAGTGGAAGTCATTAACTGAGTAAAGGAATTCTATGGGAGAAGAACTCCTCTCACCCAGGGTGAAAGAGAGCCAACTGATGGACCATTCCTGTGTCTCTCTGAAGATTTTGCTTATACATAATTTACACTGAAATACTTATTTTACCTAAATATATAATATATACTATAAAAATGTTCTTCTGTGTGCAATACAGAAGTAATTTCTTGATTTCTTTATTTACTATGTTCCTTTTAGTGCAAGTCCCTTGATTTGTTAAGCCTTGTTGTGTCTTTTTTGTGGTATTGACCTTTCCATGTTTGGTCAGAGCCTCCACCTGGCTTTCCTTTGCCATGACAGTTGTGTTGCAGGGGGATGCATGTTCTTGAAGTTTTAGTAAGGGAAGTCCTTGGCTTACATCTTCAAACTTGTATCTTTTTGTTTTTCTAAAAGATCCCTTCAGCCTCTTTCTTGTATGAGGAGAGTTTCAGTTCATTGTTCAAGTGTGGCCACTTGTTCATTCACCTGTCCTTTGTATCTTTTCCTACCTTGGCTCTGGATTTGAGGGTGGGTGCTGGGAATGTGAGATTTTGTGTGTGCTCTATCTGCTGCTTTTTTGAAGTATGTTTTTCTAGGCTTGCTCTACTAGACGGAGAAGGCTTTCTCCAACTTTGGAACATTTATTGGTGATGTGCAAGTAACTTTGAACAACTCTAACAGCTTCAGCTTCTCTTCTTGGGTATTCCCTGTCATATTTCAGGTGGAGAAGATACTGGATCTGTACAACCAAACTGCACCTGTGAACCACAACAAGAAAGGCAAGACCTCCACCTTTGTGTCTGCGGCCGTCCCTGGCTGGTTCATCGCCTCTTCAGAAATAGGCCAGCCCATCTTCCTCACTTCGGAACTAGGGAAAACATACAACACTGAGTTTGATTTAGCTACAGAGGCTTGAACTCAGCCTAGAGGTAGCAGCTTGGTAAGAGGTCTTTATCTTCAATCTTCTAATTCCCAGTATGTTTTCATCTATATCATCTCAGCGTTATTTTCACACCCATGTCAAGAGGTGAGCAGGGCTGCCATTATAATCTTATTTTGTGGATGAAGAAGAAATGACTTCATGGTAACTGAAGAATAGAATGTGGGCTCAGAACCAGAAGGGATGGAATGGCATATGGTTCTCCTCTCAAGCTGAAGTTGTCCAGATCATAGTCATCTGTACTAGTGACTTTAGGACCAAAAGATAATGGGGCCTTCTCCTGAGGTGTGTATGAAGAAGCTTCAAAGCGCAAAAGAATCTTACCCAAGATTGTGTGACTAGCATGAAGGTGATCTTTGTTTTTGTTTTGTTTTATTTCCTTTTTAGATTATATCTTCTATAGTATTTATATGTTGCCAGTGTTTCTCAATGTGTGTTATATACCAAGACCTTTTAAAGGAAAATAATTCTTACATTAAATTATTTTTGTCCCAATTTTAATGTATACACAAAGCCAAATATTCATATGTTTATATAAAAACAAAGCCAAAACTGATGTAAAATGAAATAAAAGAAAACAAAGCATAAAATGAAATTAGCAGCAGTAGTTAAATGAGGACATCACAGTGGTTAAGTCTGGGACTGGGGTGTGATGGTTAAGATTGTATGTCAACTTGGCTAGACCATTATTCTCAGTGTTTTAGCAGCTGTATAATGTTGTGATCACCCCCATGATGGAATCTGCTGAGTGGTACTGGCAGAGGCGGGGCCTGTGGTAGCTCACCGCCCTCTCAGTTTCATCTCTCTGACTTCCACCGGTTACCGTCTGCCTGCTCACTTTGCCAAGGTTTTTGGCTTTTTCCAGACTCAGCAGCTGCCTCTTGTTGTCTCACCTCCAGTTCGTGGGACTTCAGCTAGCAGCTTACCTGTTGATCTCAGAATTCCTAGAACTTCTCAGCCTGCAAGCAAGAGTCCGGTTCCCTCACCCGCTGACCTTGGGTTTGTCAGCCCCTGCAGCTACATGAATCAGGAGAAACCTGATTGTCTTGTTTGCTGATCTTGGAATTCACTGACCTTCACAGCCTGTGAGCGGGAGCCCTTCTCCGACCTGCCAACCTTGGGTTCACCAGCTTCTGTGGCTACGTGAACTGGGAGAGGCCTCTACCCTGATCTGTGGACTTGGGACGCTTTAGCCTCTACAATTGTGTGAGGTATTTCCTTAATGTAAATCTCTCCCTATATATATTTATACGCTTTACTGGCTTTGCTTCTCTAGAGAACCCAGCCTAAGACATGGGGCTTAGCTAGAGAGTAAAGAGGATTTGTCAGTAAAGGGGATTTGATAGGGTGGAGGCAGGGAATTAAGCACGTGAAATGACACTGCTGTTTGACAACTCTCTTCATGTCTCACAGCCTTGTTTTCTCCTGCTTCCTCTAGTCTTTTCCTTTTAGGCATGCTCACCATCCATATATTCCCTTTAGAAACCACTGTAAATTGCCTTTTAGGGAACAGAGAGCCTTGCTTCCTACCAGCCACGCTTCAGATGCTGTATTCTGATGAAATTTGGTAAGTGATTTTGAGTGCAGTTGTAGACAGAGATAGCTCAAATCTGATTCTGTATATAATACATTTCTCTACAGTTGGCTTAAGTACTACTAATGTAGAAAATGCTTGTTTGCTTAAACACATTCTACAAAATAGCAGTAGTAATTTAAAAAAAATTTTTTTTTGTACTTTAGGACAGTCAGACTGCATGCTGTATTAGGAATGCCAGTAAGCAATCTGCAACCATCAATTAAATGTAGTGTCTCTTGATTCTTTAAAGTTTTTTTCTTCAGTTGAGTGCAATTTTAGCATGGCAGTTTTATTAAAATCAACATTAAAATGGACTTCTAAGCTAATTAGTTCTGGAATATCAAATAGAAGAATTAGTCATTGAATATTTACTATTATATTCACTGCTAATAAATGGTGGTAAGTTGTTACATAGACAACTGGGATCTTATGACACATTCGTTATGACATGATTATGGTTCTGAGTACTATAGATCATCTCCATCCTAGCACTGGCTGTGATGATTCAGTTCTCCCTCCTCCTTTCCCTACCTTTGAAAACCTTTGTTCATGCAGGACATTATGACACCTTGGACTGTGACTAGGCACAGATGTGAGCTCAAACAAAATCTCAAATACGATCTCTGATATCATGTGGCTGGCTTTGGAGGTAAGGTGGTCTCCCTGATGACCAGAGTAGGCTCTTATTACATGGCTAGAGTATATAAAAATGAAAACACCAAGTTACAGTAATCTCATAGAGAGCTTGTGGAACCGAGACACAGACTTCCATGGACCCTCATTTACACATCACATTTGACAAATAGTGCACTATGCCCTGGCTTATGAAACCATGGAAGGCCTCTGTGGGTAGTGCCACCATTACTTTCACTTTCCAGGTGGTTGGCCTGGTCCACAAGGAGCCCTGGTGGTACAGTAGTTAAAGAGCTCAGCTGCTAACCAGAAGGTTGTCTGTTCAACCCCCCAGCCGCCCTGTGGAAGAAAGATGTGGCAATCTGCTTCCTTAAAGATTTACAGCCTTGGAA
>NW_004444155.1:1885474-1942643 GCF_000243295.1 Trichechus manatus latirostris
TAAAGATGCAAACTACTGCACTGGTCATCAAAAATCAGAATCAACTCAAGACAGCAGCAGTGAGTTTTTGTGTTTTTTTTTTTTTTTTTTTTTTGCCTGGTCCACACCTAGTTTCCACACATTTGCTGTACTGAATGCTCTTGTATTAGGGTAGTATGAGCTCCAGGCCAATAGTCTTTGAAGAATTTGGTTTTTTTTGATCTTTAGCAACTGGGTGCTGTAGAGGGCCTGATGCACCAGCAGTGGGGCCTTTTGGATTCTGCGGGAAATAATAGTCCTAGAACCCCACCCCCCCTCAAAATGCCACCAATTGCAAGTTAAATGGCTGAGAGGGATGTTGCTCTGTGAATTTGTTTGGAGCTGATCTCTTATGGCACTAGGACTACTGAGGGACAACAACCGCTTCCTGAAGCTTGGGCCTGAAGATGCTACCCTGTCCCTCATGAACAAATGGACTTTGAGACTGAAGGTTTGCCCCCAGGGCCCCGTGAACAATAGTTACAATTAGTAATTCTTCATATCAATTAAACATTACTTTTTATTTCTTAGACTTCTTGAAGTTTTTTTTTTTTTTTAAGATTCTTATCAGAGTAATATATGCCTATGGTAAAAACAACATTCTCTTGCCCCAGTCCTGTTTCTACAAGTTAATCACTTCTAACTTCTTTTTTAGCTATTATTTCTGCTCTTTCCCTCCATACGTCTAGGTATATGCTTTTACTTCTATTTCTTGAATTACAATTTTATATACTATCTTTTCTACCAGACAGATGTCATTTGCATCTCTACCGGTCAAAAATTACAGGCTCTTCATTAGTTTTCTACAAGTTAATAATAAACCAGACCAAACCAATTGCCATTGTGTCGATTCCAACTCATGGTGACCCCATATGTTGTAATGTGTTGCAGAGGAGAACTGTTCCATAAGGTTTTTCAAGGCTGTGACCTTTAGGAAGCAGATTGCCATGCTTTTCAACCTAGGTCCCTCTGGGTGAATTTGAACTGTCAATTCAATTAGCAGCTGAGCACTTAACCATTTGTGCTACCCAGGGACTCCCAATAATAGTCAATAGTAAATAGTAAGTCAAACAAAATTGTATTTCCACAGAGAATGTGGGTCCGTTAGACAGTGCTCTAGTATGACACTGAGAAGGTACACAGTAATGTTTTTGCCTTTTTTTTAGTATTTGCATAATTTTTCTTAATGACATGCTCTCCTTCAGCTTTTTCATTTTATGGATGAGGAAAGGGAGGTGCATGAAGTGGATGTAACTTGTTGCGGATGACACCAACATTTAGTAGTAGAACTGGAAATAATGGCATTCTTGCTTTTTTGTCTTTCAATTCTGACTCGTGGAGTTGGGATGTTATGAAACACAGTGTAAGAGGTCAGCAACAATTACACAGAACAAGATGACACAGCAAAGTATGAGCCACCTCACTCCTAAAGTTGGGGCTATCCTTATCTGGTAGGGTGGCTCATCCAAGCTGGGGCACCCCAGGCCACCGAAACATTGTTACATAATGATGTAAGTGCTGAAATATATTATACACCTGTGTTTCTCAAATTTGAAGCAACATCAGAATCACCTGGGGTGTGTGCTAAAAATGCAGGTGATTGAGCCTACACTGACCTAATAAATTAAAGCCTATCCCCTTGAAATTCTAAATTACCAGCTTTAAGGTTGGGCTTGAATCAATATTTTACCAAAGACTCTAGGGAATGCTGATGATTAATCAGACTTGGGAAATACTCTTCTGGACCATCCCAGTGGAGTTTTATGTGTGAAAACACTCAGATTAATCATGCTTGAGATGATCTGTGTGTTTCTACAATAATAGATACATAATATTTTATATTTTTTGCAGATTTTGTTGATGTTTGCTTCTCTCAGATTGTTCTCTCTTGAGTGATTTAAAAGTGAATTGAACAAAATGCCTTATATAAAGGTGTTTAAACCATCCACTATAATGTCATAATAGCCCAAAGCTGGAAGGAACCCAAATTTTTATCGACAGGTGAATGGATAAACAAATTGTGGTATATTCATAAAAATAACACTACTAATCAATAAAAAGACATGAACTACTAATAGAGATTCAACTAGATGAATGTCAAAAATATTATCAAACGAAGTCAGACAGAAAAGAGTATGCATTGTATGAGTTCATTTATATGACATTCAAGTAATCTATGGTGGTAGAAACCAGTACAGAGCTTTATTTGGCAGGAATGAGGACAAACAGAAGATCCTAAAAGCTGTTGGTGAGATAAAACTGGTCTCACTCAATGGATCAAAAAACCACAATGACTTTGCACTTCTCTACAGCAACACATAAGTTACAAGTCAATGATGCAGTAGTTTCCAAATTCTGAAGGAAAATGATTTCCAACCTAGAATTCCACAGCCAGTCAGTCTATCAGTTAAGTGAAGAATAGAATAAACACATTTTCAAAAAAGCAAGATTGATTTATGTACTTTTACTTAAGAAGCTACTAGAAGGTGTCTTTGCCAAAATAAGGGATAACTTTGAGAAAGATGAAAACATGAACGCTTGGAAACAGGGGACCTCACACCAAAGGGAGGCAAATTGAGCCTGAAAGATGGTGGCAAAGGGAGATTCCAAGAGAATATCAGGAAGAGTGAAGCTGTTCAGGAAGTTATTTAGGAGAGAATATATAATAATAGTTTAGTATATGCCCTAGCTGTCAATAGTACTTGCATAGTTATAATATAAACTCTGTAAAGTGATCTATCCAAAATTATGAGGTAAATATTTTGTGAGGATTTGTGGATGGATGGATGGGAGGGTGTGCACACATGTGCGAGCGCATGTAGTAGGGGCCAGGCAAGTGTGAGTGAAAGAGCTAAAACTTTGTCTTTCATAGAAGGATGTCCATACATAATGCCAAAACTGAAAAATCAAGAAGTATCAACATCCTCATGATATTTAGAGATATGAACGTAAATATAAAAAATAATAAGTTAAAAGTGGTTGTCTTTAAGTAGCAGGAAAATGACTGTTCTGTTTTGCAACGAGCTTTCTATTCCTTATTGTATTTTAAAATTATGCGCAAGTATGATTTTGATGAAACTTAAAAAAAAAAAAATCTGTAGTTCCATATTGGTTGATCTATGTCTTGAACAGGCAAGATGACATTTAGCTGAGTGCATGAGCTTCCAGGAAACAACATTCCGTGTACAGGCTGTTTTCCTTTCTACACTGAAAGCCCCTTTATCATTTGAGTTAGAAACCAAATTCAGTTCCCAGGCTTCAAGGGAATGAACATATGCCATCCACAGGGGACAAACAGAAAAGGCCAGCTTGTGTCAGTGTTACAATGGTGATCCTCCTGCCTCCATACCACGGTGTGAACCAGTTTATTACAGAAATGGGCCACTAGGAGCTGGTGAGGTCCGGGCCAACATGGGCTACATCTAGGTGAAGTGTTTTCTCTTGGAAATGGAAAGATCAGAACCAAGAGAATTGGTAAGTGTTTTAATTCTATTATATGGAAAACTCAAGCTCTGTTCATGGTTTTTCAGAGATGGTGTTTTCAAGTACATCAACAGCTGTCTAATGTTTAACATTTGAATTTAAAATAATTTTTCTTTATCAATAGTACCTTTTCTGTTTCTTTAGCTGGTGGGTTGGAGGCCATGAATTGAGGAAATAGCCCTTCCTTTTCTGCTTGAGAAGGATGTACCATCACTCTGGGTACAGGACCTCACCCTGAGGTTGCCTCAGGTTGGGACCCAAGTCTATGGAGTGGGACTGTTTTCATTCTTTACACATCCATGTCTGTGGATTTTAAAGCTGTATATTTATACTTAAAACATTCCTAAAGAATTTTTTTTCTCTTTGTTAAATTTAAATAAAAGACTTTCTGGCTTTTAGATATGACTGAATTTATTTTTTAATCTTTATTACGGATGTGTTGGATTTATTTTGATCTTTTAAATAATTAGTATTTTAGCTTATTTTATCTCATTTACTTTTGCATATGTTTTTCAAAAAAGTTGTCATAGAATTATTCTAAATTACAGAATTTAACAACAGAATTAAATTATGATAAACCCTAACATATGATAGACATTGTTGTTGTTGGGTTGTTCTTCATACTTCCATGAAAATCAGGGAATCTCTTCAGGGCCTACTTTCTTTTTATAGTTAAGATAAATATTGAGTAGGTATTAAAAATATTTAGTTAAAAATGTATAAGACATAATAAAGAATAAGAATAAAAGAGACCTATGTGAACTGATCACCAAGTTGAAGAAATAGAACCAGGATCTTTTGACCCCCATATGCTCATCTTCCATCTTATCCCTTCTCTCAGCTCTAACTGACACCCTACATTTGACAGTTATTATTCCCTTGCATTTTGTTGTAGTTTTACTACATATGTGTATATCCCTAAAATATATATTGTTTAGTTTTGCCTATTTTTAGTCTTTATATTAAGTAACTCACATTATATGTATCCTTTTTCAGTTTGCCTTGTGTTCTTGGAATTCATTCATGATGATATATAAGTTTAGGTGCTCTGAGGAGAAGATGCCAAGGTGAAATTAGACATGCAAGAGATTTATTGGGAGAAACACTTGTGAAGGACACAGAGGTGAAGGATCAAGAGAAGGCAGGGAAAGTCTTCAGACTGTAAATCAGGACTGACACCAATGATAGAAAGGAGGGAAGAAAGGAGGACTGGGTAGGAAGAGTCTCAGACTGCAGTGCAGCTGAGAGCTCTGAGAAAGTCTCCTCCAGGCCAGTGAGGAGCTCAAGAGCAAAGCTTGTGCATAGAGGAGTCTTCTATCAGGAAGAAAGCCCTGGCTCTAGTACCCTGCTATGTTCAGTCATTGGAGAGTCATCGGACTCCAGGGAGAGAGTAGCCTTGGCAGGAAGAATGCAGTGAATCCAAAGATTTGGCTGCTGCAGTCTGTCTGATATTCTTTTTGTAATAGGTTGTTGTTATGGATTGAATTGTGTCATCCCAAAATGTCTTGTAAATCTTAACTTCTGCCTGGGGTCACAATTCTATTTGTGAGTGGAGTGTGTTTGTTATGTTAATGAGGCAGGATTATTTTATGTTAATGAGGATTAGGTTAGGTTTTATGTTAATGAGGCAGCATTAAGATGTATCTTGAGTCAATCTCTTTTGAGATATAAAAGATATTAAATAAGCAAGCTAGCAAGCAGATATGGGGGAAGAAGGATGCCAAGCCACATGAAGATTGCCCAGGAGCAAAAGCAAAAAAAGAAAAGGCCCTTCCTCCAGAGCCAACAGAGAGAAAAACTTTTCCTTAGAGCCCACACTCTGAATTTGAACTTCTAACCTCCTAAACTGTGAGAAAATAAATTTCTGTTTGTTAAGGTCACCCACTTGTGATATTTCTGTTACAGCAGCACTAGATAACTAAGAGAGAATTTGGTACTGTGAGTGGGGTGCTGCTCTAACAGATATCTAAAATGTGGAAGCGGTTTTGGAATTGGGTAGGGGGTACAGGCTGGAAGAGTTTTAAGGTGTCTAACAGTAAAGCCTAGTTTGCCTTAAAGAGACTGTTGGTAGAGTTCTGGACATCAAAGGCAATTCTGACGAGAGCTCAGGAGGAAGTGAGGAGAGCTATAAAGAAAGTCTCTATTGTCTTACAGAATACATATGGCTCCAGCAACAGAATGTTGCTGGGAATGTGAATGTTAAATGTGCTTCTGGGTGAGGCCTTAAAAGAAAATGATGAACATGTGATTGGACAATGGAGGAAGGGCGATGCTTTTTATGCAGTGAAAATTTGTCAGAATTATGGTCAAATGTTTGGTGTAAGGTAGAGCTTGTAAGTGATGAACTTGGATATCTGGCTGATGAGGTTTCTAAGCAAGATCTTAAAAGAGCTACGTGGTTTCTCCTTGCTGCTTATAGTAAAATATGAGGGGAAAGGGAAGGGCTTAAAAATGAACTGTGCAAAATGAAAACAAAACTTAAAAGATTTGGAAAATTCTGTTGTACAAACTAAGAACACTTGTCCTAGAAAGTTCACCAAGGACGTGGCTACACAATCTTTTGTTAAAGAGATTAAGTCAGTGACTGACGGATCTAACTACCACAGCAGAAAACCAATTAACTTATACTGAAGGGGGCAGAGAAAGAACAAAAAGAGGGAATGCTGTCTGCCTCTTGGAATTCTACAGGCAGAAAACAGGCCAAAGGAGCTACATCTGTTGTCCTCCAAGAAAAGAAAATAACCATCCCTGGAGCAGCTGGAGAGCAGCAGAACTGTTGGAAGGAGCATGAGAAGCAGGGCCTTCTTGGTTTCAAAGAGTGGGGCCACAGCCTCCTAGGTTTCAGAGTTGGATCTTTGCCAACTTGGTTCCAGCGTGTGGGGCTGCTGTTAAGGTGTGCCAGGGGGATGGGGCTACCTCCCAAAGCTGAAGGGGTGGGGTTGCCTTGCCCAAGGGGCCAAAAACAGGACCTGCCAGGGCTGAGGGGGTGGGATTCCCGCTCACATGGACTAGAAGAAAGGGGCTACCTAAAGCCAGGGGAGCAGATTTATCATCCCAGAGGGCCTGAGAGATGGAGCTGAAGCCTAGGGCTGAGGGGACTCCACCCAGAGTTCAGAGAGCATGGCCAACACCCAGAGTCTGGAGGGTGGGCCATTGTCTAAATGGTCTCAGAGAACAGAGGATTATTTTAAAACCTTAAGAGCTAATTTAAATTGTTCTACTGGGTTTTGAAATTTGCTTGGTGCCTGTTACCCTTCCTTCCCTTCAATTTCTCCCATTTGTAATGGAAATATCTACCTTGTGCCTATTTCACCGTTGTACTTTGGAAGCAGATAACTTGTATTCTAGATTTCACAGGTTCACAGATGAAGAGGAGTTTTGCCCCAGGATGGAGTACACCTAAGGTCTCATCCATATTTGATTTAGATTTTTCAGAAGATGAGATTTTGGACTTGGAGTTGATTTAAGACTTTGGGGATGGTGATAGGGTAAATGAGTTTTGCACGTGGCAAGGACATGAATTTTGGGGACCAAAGGATGGAACATTATGGATTGAATTGTGTCCCCCCAAAATATGTGTTGTAAATTCTAACCTCTGCCTGTGGTTATAATCTCATTTGTGAATGCTTGTGTTTTTTATGTTATAAGGCAGGATTAGGTATGTTAAAGAGGATTAGGTTATGCTTGTTGAATTAATGAAGCACTATTAGGGTGTATCTTGAATCAATCTCTTTTGGGATAAAGAGATTAAATAGGCAAGTAGAGATGCAGGAAGAGAGATGCAAAGCCACATGAAGAGCACCTAGAGCAGAAGCTCAAAGAGACAAGGATCTCCCCCAAGAGCCAACAGAGAAAGAAAGCCTTCCCCATAGAGCCCACATTCTGAATTCAAACTTCTAGCCTCCTAAACTGTAAGAAAATAAATTTCTGTTTGTTAAAGCCATCCATTTGTGGTATTTCTATAGCAGCACTAGATAACTGAGACAGTGGTCTTAACGGAAGATCTGTGAAATGCAACTCCATTGTTACCACACTCCACTCCTTGTACTGTGTTGTGGACTACAGCACCCATCTCTACAATTGGTCGTAGGGCTGTGACTAGTTCTCATTATTTCCCTTCTCCACCTGTCTTAGGCTGGGTTCTCTACAGACGCAAAACCAGTAAAATGTACAAATATATAAATAGAGATTTATATCAAAGAAATGGCTCACATGATTGCAGAGGCTGCAGTGTCCCAAGTCTATGGGTCAGGCTGTTGGTTTCTCCTGATTCGTGTAGCGAACCCAAGATCAGTAGATCATACAGCAGGGCTCTGGCTCACAGGCCACGAAGACCGATGAATCCCCAGATCAGCAGGCAAGATGGCATGTAAACTGCTAGCTCAAGTCCCAAGAACCGGAGGTCAAACAAACAGGAGCCAGATGCAGGGTCCAGAATAAGCAAAAGCCCATGAGCTTTGCATGAAAGTCCACCTATATTGGATGCAGGCCATACCTCCAAGGAAACTGCCTTTCAACTGATTAGCTACTCATAGCAGATCCCATCGTAGAGGTGATCACATTATATCAAATCTCATCATGGAGGTGATCACATCATCATATGACTGCCAAACTATCATAACTGCTAAACCACTGAGAATCATGGCCCAGCCAAGTTGACATACAACCTTAATGATTACAGTCCACCTCTTGTCAACTTGGCACCTGTACACATCTCCTTAAACTATACATAATCTCTGAATAAAGACAACTGTAAAGTCATGCTTGCACCTAACATGATACAACCCAAAATGCACTAACCCTGTTTACATCTTATATATATATATATACATTTTTTATTGTTATGCTTTAAGTGAAAGTTTACAATTCAAGTTAGTCTCTCATACAAAAATTTATACATACATTATTATGTGACCCTTGTTGCTCTCCCTATACTGTGACAGCACACTCCTCCTTTCCACCATGGATTTCCCGTATCCATTCAACCAGCTCCTGACCCTCTCTGCCTTCTCATCTCACCTCTGGACAAGAGGACAGGAGACTACATCTTATATTTTATAATTGAAGAAAACGAAACTATTTGGTGCAAACATACAAGGAAGAAATACTCATAACAATTACAGTCCTCATTTCTGCAACTGGTCACGTGATTGTAACTAGTATTTAAAACTACCTTTTTCTACTACCCCTTCTGTATTTTCTTTGCCCTCAGCAAGCACCTCAGCCAGTCATGGTTCTTTGCCTGGTGGGGTGATTCAAACCTTCCTTCCTGAAGGGTCTGCTCCTCGTGCTGCTTTCTTGGTGGTATGAGGTCCCCATGTCTATGCTTGCTTCTCTCTTTTATATCTCAAAAGAGATTGGCTTAAAACACAATCCAATCTTGTATATTGAGTCCTGCTCCATTAACATAACTGCCGCTAATCCAACCTCATTAACATCATAGCGACAGGATTTACAACACATAGGAAAATCACATCAGATGACAAAATGGTGGACAATCACACAATACTGGGAATCATGGCCCAGCCAAGTTGACAGATGTTTTGGAGGGACACAATTCAATCCATGAAATTCCACCCTTTTGCCCCCAAAAATTCATGTCCTTGCCACATGTAAAACACATTCACCCCATCATATCATAGCAAAAGTCTTAAATGAACTCCAAGTCAAAAATCCAAAAATGCTTCCTCATCTGTGAAATCCAGAATACAAGTTATATACTTCCAAAGTACAATGGTGGAACAGACACAAGCTAGACGTTTCCGTTACAAATGGAAGAAATTGGAGGGAAAGTATAACAGACATCAAGCAAGTCAGCAAAACACATTACATTAGCCCTCAAGACTTTGAAAATAATCCTCTGTTCTCTGAGACCATTTACACAACGGCCCCGCCCTCCAGATTCTAGGTATTGGCCACACTCTCCAGATTCTGAGTAGAGGCCTCTTGGCCCTGGGTCTCAGCTCTGTCTTCCAGGCCCACCGGAACTGCAACTCTGCTCCCTTGGCTTTGTTGTTGTTGTTAGGTGCCGTCAAGTCGGTTCCAACTCATAGTGACCCCATGCACAACAGAACAAAACATCGCCTGGTCCTGCCCCATCCTCACAATCATTGTTATGCCTGAGCCCATTGTTGTAGTCACTGTGTCAATCCATCTTGTTGAGGGTTCTTCCTCTTCTTCGATGACCCTCTACTTTACCAAGCATGATGTCCTTCTCTAGGGATTGATCCCTCCTGATAACATGTCCAAAGTATGTGAGATGTAGTCTCACCATCCTTGCTTCTAAAGAGCATTCTGGCTGTGCTTCTTCCAAGACAGATTTGTTCATTCTTTTGGCAGTCCATGGTATATTCGATAATCTTCACCACACCACAATTCAAAGGCATCAGTTCTTCTTTGGTCTTCCTTATTCATTGTCCAGCTTTCACATGCATATGAGGCAACTGAAAACATCATGGCTTGGGTCAGGCACACCTTAGTCCTTAAAGTGGCTTCTTTCTTTTTAACACTGTAAAGATGTCTTTTGCAGCAGCTTTGCCCAATACAATATGTCGTTTTATTTCTTGACTGATGCTTCCATGGCAATGACTGTGGATCCAAGTAAAATAAAATTCTTGACCACCTCAATCTTTTCTCCATTTATCATGATGTTGCTTATTGGTCCAGTTGTGAGGATTTTTGTTTTCATTATGTTGAGGTGTAATCCATACTGAAGGCTATGGTCTATGATTTTCATCAGTAAGTGCTTTAAGTCCTCTTCACTTTCAACAAGCTAGGTTGTGTCATCTGCATAATGCAAGTTGTTAATGAGTCTTTCTCCAATCATGATGTCCGCTTCTTCTTCATATAGTCCAGCTCCTCAGATTATTTGCTCAGCATACAGATTGAATAAGCATGGTGAAAGGATACAACTCTGATGTATGCCTTTCTTGACTTTAAACCACGCAGTATCCCCTTCTTCTGTTCAGAAGACTGCCTCTTGCTCTATGTACAGGTTCCTTATGAGCACAATTAAGTGTTCTGGAATTCCCATTCTTTGCAGTGTTATCCATAATTTGTTATGATCCACACAGTCGAATGTCTTTGTATAGTCAATAAAAAACAGGTAAACATCTTTCTGGTATTCTCTGCTTTCAGCCAGGATGCATTTGATATCAGCAATGATATGCCTGGTTCCATGTCCTCTTCTGAATATGGCTTGAATTTCTGGCAGTTCCCTGTTGATATAGTGCTACAGCCACTTTTGAATGTTCTTCACCAAAATTTTACTGGCGTGTAATATTAATGATATTGTTCAATAATTTCCGAATTCCGTTGGATCAGCTTTCTTGGGAATAGGCATAAATATGGATCTCTTCCAGCTGGTTGGCCAGGTAGGTGTCTTCCAAATTTCTTGGCATAGGCGAGTGAGCACTTCCAGTGCTAGGTCTGTTTGCTGAAACATCTCAACTGGTATTCCGTCAATTCCTGGAGCCCTATTTTTAGCCAACGCTTTCAGTGCAACTTTGACATCCTCCTTCAATATCATCGGTTCCTGATCATATACTATCTCCTGAAATGGTTGAATGTTGACCAATTATTTTTGGTGTAGTGACTCAGTGTATTCCTTCCATCTTCTTTTGACGCTTCCTGAGTCATTTAATATTTTCGCCGTAGAATCCTTCACTATTGCAACTCGAGGCTTGAATTTTTTATTCAGTTCTTTAAGCTTGAGAAACGCTGAGCATGTTCTTCTCTTTTGGTTTTCTATCTCCAGGTCTTTGTACATGTCATCATAATACTTTACTTTGTCTTCTCGAGCCACCCTTTGAAATCTTCCATTCAGCTCTTTTGTTTCATATTTTTTTTTCCTTTTATTTTAGCTACTTGACGTCCAAGAGCAAGTTTCAGAGTCTCTTCTGACATCCATTTAGGTTTTTTCTTTCTCTTGTCTTTTTAATGACTTCTTGCTTGTTTCATGTATGTTGTCCTTGATGTCATTCCACAACTCATCTGGTCTTTGGTGATTAGTGTTCAACGTGTCAAATCTATTCTTGAGATGGTCTCTAAATTCAGGTGGAATATACTCAACATTGTACTTTGGCTCTCATGGACTTGTTCTAATTTTCTTCAGTTTCAACTTAAACTTACGTACAAGTAATTGATGGTCTGTTTCACAGTTGGCCTCTGGCCTTGTCCTGACTGATGATATTGAGCTTTTCCATTGTCTCTTTCCACAGACGTAGTCGATCTGATTCCCTCGGTTTTAGGTGCACCATTCTCCTAGCACAATTTTCCTAGTCCATCTGAGTGGCAACTCCACCCTTAGAAACTCCAGAGGCCGTGGCTTCACCTTTGAGACTGAGGCAGTTCAGCTTCCTGTGTCCTTGCCTCTACAGCGTCTGCTTCCTGGTTTCTTGGCCTCTTGGACTTTTAGTCCTCTCCACCAGTGTCTGCCCTGCTGGGACAAGTGTTCCAAAGTCTGTAGCTCCCTGGAGGAACTCCACTCCACCAGTAAACTTTGGCTGGAAGGCACTCAGATCTATTGCTCTATGGGTTGGCAAGCCTCGCTCCTCCAATAAGTGCACCCTATTCCTCCAGGAAGCCTCCTGTGCACAGGCACTCAGCTCTCTCACTCCATGGGTCAGCTCCAGTGCCATCTTGTGCTGGTCTTCTGGTTCTGCTGCTGCTGTTTCTCTGCTGCTGCCGTTTCTCTCTTGCTGCTTCTCACCATCTGAGCCATCTCCAGTGTGACAGCTTTCCTCATTTCCTTTTAAGTCCTCACCAGAATTGTATTTGATGTCCATAATTCCACCAATAGTGTCTTCAAGGCAATTCAAGCTTTTACTGTTAAGCAATTTAAAACATAGCTCAAGTAAATATTTAGTAAATTTCCTATCTATTTCACTCCTAGGGACACCATGACTAAGTAGCCAACACCATAGGTCCATACGAGTCAGACTATGCTGATTTCTGCTTTGACTCCTCTGTCCATTATGGTAACCATGCCCACTTTGTCTTTGTCAATTGAGGGCTGCCACTTGGCCTCTACTACCACGGGGTCCAATCAACCCCACTGTAGTTAGGTGTCTTAATTCAGTTGGGCAGCTTCCACTTCAAATCTGACTTACATAAAACAGCAATCACAGTGGTCTTCAAGGATGGTAGGGCTCCCTTCACAAATTTGTTCCTCACCGTTGTGGTAAAAGGTGTGTCCTCTGGGCACTCCATGTGTGGGTCTGTGGGTCTAACCTGATAAATTCACTCTAACATGCCAATTTCCCTAAGCCTTTTGATACTTTCTTCTACAGTATACCAAGGCAAGTCTGGTATTTGGACTTGATTTAGTAGAGGCCACTGCAACTTGCTTCAGTGACCCAAGCAAATAAACTATTAGATACTTTCCTAATTTCTTGAGCTGAAACATTGAAAGAAGAATCTGTGCTTAGTAGGTCCGTATCAATAATCTCAGACTGATCCATGTTTATATTCCTTGCACCATTATCCCACACCCTTAGTAGCCATTCCCACACATGTTCCCCAGGTTTCTGTTTGTACATATTAAAAAAGTCAAGCAGTTCATTTGGAGGGTATTGTACCTCCTCCTTGGTCACACTTTGCACTTCATCTTTTGGGGCTTGCTGGGACTTAAGTCTAGTTATAGGTCTAGAAACAAAAATGGGTGGTGGGAATGTGCTTTGAGATCGTTCAGCATTGTCTCATAAGGCATCTGCCTCAGGGGAGGTCCCAGGCAATGACTCAGACAAAAGCTCTTTAGACACAGCTGGGTTAATCTCATCAGATAGATGTAGATGAGCTAATGGTTTTCCTGGGGAGTGTGGCTTAGCAGACAAAGATGGAGTAATCTCTTCAGTTGGGAGTGAGAAGTCTGTTTCTGTTGGCAGGAGTGACTCAATAGAATTTAGGGGCTCAGTGTCCCCAGCTTCCTGATTATCTGCCCATACATCTCCATCCCAAGTTTCAGGGTCCCATTTCTTCCCAATCAATGCTCTCATTTTAACTTCAGATACCATTTGAGGTTGGGAATTCAGTTAGCATGATTCAGCCATTCTTATGATAAGACTCTGGGTTTGGTTTTTGGCAATATCAGCTTTGTTACTACAAGAAGTAAGGCTTTCTTTCAAGGCACAAGTGGAAATTTTGAGGTCATTTATGTTGTGCTTGAGCTTTGACTCTGAAGCCCTGAACTTATTTCTTTCTATCACCAGGTTTGCCTGGTGAAAGTAGGACCAACCAGCCAGCTTCCCTATAATTCTCATTATGATAAAATTGTAGAAAAGTATCAAACATACAATCACACAGAGCCTTGCCTCTCACCAATACCTGATCTGTTGGTGGTGATATTTTGCATACTTCTATTGCCACCTCACACCATGATTAGCAGTGCCCTCTTTACTACTGGAAGCAGTCATCAACATCTTTATGACTAACTGGACTTATGAACCAATTTAGAAAACTCATTCTTATAATTTTTTTTCTCTAGAACCACTCTCAGTACCAAATGTCTTAGGCTGAGTTCTCTAGAGAAGCAAAACCAATAAAGCATATAAATATATATATATAGAGAGAGAGATTTATATCAAGGAAATGGGTCACACGGTTTTAGAAGCTGGAATGTCCCAACTCCGTTGGTGAGGCTGGCAGTTTCTCCTGATTCATGTAGCCACAGGTGCTGGTGAACCCAAGATTGGTACATCAGACAGCAGGGCTCTGGCTTAAGGCCACCAAGATCGGCAGGCAAGACAGGAGGTAAATTGCTAGCTCAAGTCTCAGGAACTGGAGGTCAGATGAACAGGAGCCAGCTGCAGGATCCAGAGTGAACAAAATCCCACAAGCCTTGCCAGAAAGTCCACCTATATTGGAAGCAGGCCACACGCCTAGGGAAACTCCCCTTCAACTGATTGGCTACCCATCATGGAGGTGATCATATTATATCAATCTTGTCATGGAGGTGATCACAATATATCAGTCTTGTCATGGAGGTGATCATATCATTATACAACTGCCAAGCTACGTCATAATTGCCAAACCACTGAGAATCTTGGCCCGCCACGTTGACACACAACCTTAACGATTACACCACCATTCATTCTAAATTCACCTTATTGTCAGCTATCACCTTGGCTCATCTTAACGACTTTTCTGGTAATCTGCATCAAACCCTCATTCCTTAGGAGTCTGACCATTTGGTAATCACGTCTTTCTTAGGTTGGAATTGCTGCACATATCTCTTCACAGTTACAATTAGGCATAGGCAAGGGATGATCAAAGGATTCCGGCGTACTATATGCCTTTGTGTGTAAAAACAGTTCTACTTTCTACTGCATGTGTTGCCTCCTGAAGGATGGCATTTCATCCTTCCAGGGTATTGCCACTTAGATGGCACTTCAGTTGTACCTTCAGGACAGCTACTTCTGGGTGGTATGGTATGTGAAGCTACCAGTGGATCCAGTGGTGCACTGCAGTTCGCTTATACTGGTTTGCAAGAGTTAATTGTTACATTTTCAAGAATTTTATAAGCCAACTGTTAGCTTAAAATTTCTTTGGGCATGCAAGAGATTTATTGGTAGAAACACCATGAAAATTGACAAATGCTGCAAATCAGGGCTTTTGTTTTTTATGTTTCATTTGTTTGTTTTCTAGAGATCCAGTTATTAAACATTCACCAGTACACCACTGGAATGTGGATTCAATGGCCATGGACCAAATCTGGCCTCTTCTTCACTGTAAAATGAGGTCCCTGTTTGGATGCTATGGTATGTGGGATTCTGTGCCTGTAGATCAGGCATTCCATTAGCCATTGGAGGCTCTGTAGGCAGGAAAGAAAAATCCATACCCAGAATATGTATCTGTCCCTGTGAGGATAAACTGCTGACCTTTCGAAATGATCAATTTGCTACCATGAGGTCATTTGGTGTTCTTAAGGAATAGTGCCATATCAGAGGCTCAGCTAACAGGTTGTGATGTCATCCTTGGTAGTTGGGAATGCATTCCATTGGGCCCATGCATAGCCCCCATTTCTGCCACTATAGCCACTCTGTTCATGTACTTATCATGCCAGTTCTGGGGTAGCTGAAGGCCAAGTTTGGCTAACATCAACTAGAAGAGTCATTTTGTTTGCATGGTTGTTCAGTGATTCTTCTGTGTTTGTTGTGTTCTGTTGGGCATTAACATGTAATACAAACATCTTCACACTTTGTGCCCACTCCCATATGTCCATCCAGATGACTCTATTCCATGTGTTCTTATCTTTCTAGCTCTTGACCAGCCAGACATACCATTGGTCACTGCCCAAGAATCTATAGATATTTTCCCCTCATGTCATTTTCCCTTCTACAGAAAGTGAATGACAAGATGCACAGCTCACAGCTCCATTCATTGAACATTTTCCTCTTCGTCATCTTTCAAAGCCACCCCTGTGTGGTGTAATGCAGCTGCCATCCATTTTTGGCTTGCACTGACATGTTGAGCTGATACATGCATAAATCAGGAGTCCTTGGGTGGCGCAAATGGTTAAGCCCTTGGCTACTAGCCAAAATGGTGGCAGTTTGAATCCACCCAGAGGTGCTTTGGAAGACAGGACTGGCAATCTGCTTCCGAAAGATCACAGCCTTGAAAGTCCTATGGAGCAGTTCTACTCTGCACACATGGAGCTGCCGTGAGTCAGAACTGACTTGACGACAACTAACAGCAACATGTATAAACCAGGCTTGGAATTTTTCTCATCATTCATATGGTCTTATGGAACCCTCTGCGCAGAAGTACACTGGTGCAACTGTGATGGATGTCCCCTCTGGTCCTGCTTGGGCTCAGTTCTAAACGTATCATTTCTAATAAACTCTTCTAATAGATGGTGATTTGGCACCTCATCATCAAGCATTCTGTCCACACCAGAACCCAGTAACATGCCATGAGCTGTGTCTTAAAAAGGATATAATTATCTGCTGTAGAGAATTTTCTGCTTGAAACACGTCTTTTATTATTCCCTTTTAGTGAGGCTCTGCTCGTGATGAACTGTCAGTTTTTGTCTGAGAATGTTCTTTATTTGTCTTTGTCTGGAAAGAAATTTTTCAAAGTATGGGATTCCATTAGAAGTTTTTTCTTTCAGCACTTTGAGATATAATTCTACCATCTTCTGGTTTCCATTGTTGTTGTTGAGAAGTCAGTTTTCAGTCTTTTGCTCCCTTGAAGGTATAGGTAATCTCCTGGATTCAAGTTATGATGAACTGTGCTTATGACCATCTGTGTGTGTTTTTTTTTAACATCTTATCATTAGTAATATGCACTAATACAATGTTGCAGTGCATGATTTGCTGATGTTATCATTCTCAGATATTCACGCGCAGATGTTCAAAGACAAATAAAGGTTGGATTTATAAAGATACTGATAACAAAAGGCAATAATAATGAAAACTAAAAAAAGAAAAGAGGTATTTGACTTATGTCAGACCAACTTATGACAGAGTAGTTGCAACAGGACCCCGTTGTAAGTTGGGGACTAGCTGTAGTCTTTTTACTACCTGTTGCTGTTACTATTTTATCTTTGTTTTTGGCTCTATGAAGTTTTGTTCTGATACGCTTAGATGTGCATTTCTTTTTATTCACCTTACTTGGGTTTTATTCTGTTTCTTAAATCCATAAAATGGTGTCTTTATTAGTTTAGGAGAAATTTCCAGAGATTATCTTTTCAAATACTGCCTCTCCCCATTTCTCTCTTTTCCAGCTAGACCTTCTCGTTGTATTCTACACATCTTTCACATGCTGTTTTGTATTTTCCATCTTTTCTGGGACTGTGCTTTATTTTGTTTTTTTGTGGTATATATATGTAACAAAACATTTGCCATTTCAATGTTCTTCAAATGTACAATTCAGTGACATTAATTGTGTTCATCATGTGCAACCATCACCATTAGCCATTTCCAAAAATTTCATCACCCTTAACAGAAACTCAGTGTATCTAACCAATGAGTCACCTTTTCTCCTCCCTCTCACCTGCCCCTGGTAACCACTAATACACTTAGGTCTGTATATACTTTCCTATTCTAGATATTTCATATAAGGGGAATCATACAATATTTGTCCTTTTGTGACTGACTTATCTTCCAATTCATTAATTCTCTCTTCTGTCTGCCCTGTCTGCTGTCAAATACATCTACTGGTTTATTCTATTTATTGTATTTTACATTTCTTAAAGTTCTGATTGTCTCTTTTTCAAGTCTGCCACTTTTCATAGTTTGCTGTTCTAGGAAAATATTTTCATGTTTGTCATATGTTTCTTAAACAAGGTTAGACTAGTTTTAAGCCCTGCATACAGTAATTACAAAATCTGAAGTCTGTGCAGGTATCTTGTTTGTTTTGTTCATTTTCATGTGATTTTATTTACTTGTATGTCTGTAATCTTTGATTCTTGTGGTTTGTTGTCTTTGAAAAATGACTTGAGCGGCCCCCTCCTCTTTGCTTTTACGAGGCATATTAGGGGTGGAAATATTTTGGCCTACATTAAGCCAAATACAGTTTGAAAGCTCGTGGTTCATTCAAGCTAGGTATTCCCAGGTGCAAATCCTTGTGAGGACCTGTCAGTGGCCACAGCCTTCTAGTGATGGATTTTTTTTTTTTTTGATAGTTCCCTCTCCCACTTTGTTCAGTGCCAACACAGCCCACTACATGGTCCCCAGAAACTGAGGAGAGAAGAGGGTGAGCCTAGATTAGGTTTGCTTGCCCCCTCCCTATCCCAGTCAGTCTCTGAGCCCTGACCTCTTTCTTTTTGTACTGGTATGACTACAGTACAGATCATGGGTGTGTGCTATATCATCACAAGACATGAGAATGTGTAGCGACTTTAATTCCTTATTTCAGATTCTGATTTTGTAGGACTGGGGTGGGGTCTGAGATTTTGCATTCCTGACAAGTGGTGGATGATTCAGATGCTGCTCATTATGGACCACACTTTGAGTAACAAGGATGTACACAACAGGAACAATTCCATCTAATGACTGGGACACATGTGAACAACAGCCAAAAGAAATGGCATGAATTGTGCTATAGGAGTTGTGGAAGTGACCGTATTAGGCCTTGGCCTGAGTAGTAAATTATATATTTAGATGGACAAAGGGATGAAATATCAAGGGAGGTCTAGTCTGGCTAGCTGAAAAGAGTGGGGGGAGGCAGTATATCTAAACTTTATCTCTGTGAAGTTCTTCTTATGGGACACTCTTGCAGAGAGAGAAGTTTCCTTCATTGTATTTGGCTCACTGTCCATTCTCAGGAGCAACCAACCACCCCTTGGCTGTAAACGATAACACCTACATACTAGAGAGAGATAAATGCAGGCTATCTGATATCAATAAAATACCCCTCACCTCCTTTAATGGCAGTATGAAATAAGTGCCTAGGCCACATGGAACTCCAAATATCTAAGGGATAAAATGAGGAATCTGAAAGTACCCACATCTTATCTGCTTGTGGTCTTAATAAATTTGCATTAGTATACTCAATATCCATACCAATGTGTCCTGGCTGTTTGCTTCTTTGTACCTTATGGCAGGACCTTGGGCCCCTCTCTTTAATATATCCTAATGGATCTAGTCCTCTGTAGGGAGGGTGGTGGAGTGATTCATAGCCTTTGGACTTTCTTCTTGGATCATGGAAATAAAGTCATGCTAATGGACACCTAGGACAGCTCCTCCTCATAGACACAGCTTGATTTTGAATCCAAGATTTGGCTCAGAGACACCTGCTACACATTTAAGTACAGGCTCTTTGACTCCACATTCCTGAAGGGAATGCCTACCCAGGACAAGATTGTAATGGCCTTTTATATCCTACTTACAGTGAGAATCACTGAAAAGGGCATACAGTTCAAATAGGAGGGTATCCTCATGTGGCCAGGTAGGCTGATGAAGTAGCTAACTGATGAAGTGGCAGATCTGTTGGTAGTCATAGCAGAAGTTCTGGCATAAATAAAAAGGATGATTTGTTCTAAGTAGGAGGAACTTGGCAGTCAAAGCCCTTCAGGAAATGAATGAGAGAGACAAGACAGAGGGAAACCTGGGATCTGATGACAGACATAAGTGTCTTGCTATGTCAGTTGCACGAGGAATCTGTCACATACTGGGGGCTTTGCATACTCTTCTTTAACCCACATAACCAGCCAGCAAGGTAAAATTCCAGTTCATGGAGGAGTCCTCTGAAGACTCCAAGGGCCCACAGTCTGAAAGTTACAAAGCCTATTTTGAACACACATCTTCCGAATACAAGTCTCATGCTTTTGTACAAAGGTAGTAATGACTACTATCTTAGTTTGAATTCTCCCACAGGCAGACCCTGGGTGCAGGGAGCTCATTTAGGAGGTGATCCTAGGGAGCACAAGTAAGAAGCGAGGAAGTGAGACAGGGAAAGGAGGGAAGCCAGTAAAGGGAATGCTAATGAGCCAGTTAACTGGGGCTCCATCCCACTGGGGACCCTTTGAGAAACCCTGTGGAACATGCCCTGGCATTGTCTCACCAGAGTACAAAAAGCTGGGACATTTATCCACCTGTTCCTTCCTTCCTTGGTTGAGGTTGCCCTCTGAGGTTCAAGCCCTTGAGCTGTGAAGGTGACAGGTACTGAGAACTCTGAGGTGATAGGCCGGAGCATCAATAGCGTTGTCTTGGCTTCCCTTTGTGGAAGACCTAATGAGAGTCAGACACTGCTAGATCTAAGTACTGGTGCATCCGAGAGCCAGGCTGTCTTCCCCAGTTTATCAGGATAGTGATCTAGAGTCCACTGAGGGCCAGGGTGTCCAGGAGTCTACCTTGCCCCAATGAGGTTCTTTTGAGTGGTGAAGCAGCACACACAGTGGCTGTAAGAAGCTGAGGCAGGGCCTACTGGGGTCAGATTTTGCCTGGCTTGAGACTGGCAGAGAATATGTTGACTGTGGACCAAGAGTGATCAGAAGCTACAGAGATCTTAGAGGATTTGTCCACTCCTCAGTCTGCCTTTTCCCTATTGTGAGGTCCCACTCTTAGGAATATTCCAGGGTTTCATTTTGAGGAATCAGAGCCCAGTCATCAACCCCGGGACAGTCTCATAATGTTTCTTCTATCAAGCTAGGTGTGACCATTTCCTGGTTGTTTCTCCTAAATCCTTAGCATGCTCTTCTTCCTCTGGGTGTGTAGACAAGTCACAAATGTGCTGTGGTTGACATTTATTCACATCAAGCCTCGCTGGATCCTCTGCACCAGGAGCTAGTGAATAGCCGAGTGTTGGGCAGTCCCAGTCCCAGTGAAGCAGAACCTCCTTCCTTGTTCATGTGGTTAAAAGGCCTGGCCCTGTTAGAGCCTGTCAGAGCATGTGAGATTGATAGAAGCCCTAGTTTAAGCTGGCAGGGACACAGAGTCCTCTATAAAGACGCTGATGGCAGAGCTTTTAGCTGGGAAGTTGGCTGACTACTGATCTTCTCTTGCTTCTGGGTCTCTAGTCTTGGTGCTCCCTGTCATCTTAGGGCTCTGGGTCTAGGTCTGGATAGGATTCATAAGTACAGCTGCTTCTGCTGGTAGGTAAGCTGGCCCAAGAAGGTGAGGGAGCAAGGTGAGTTCTGGGGAGTGTAGATTCTGACTGGTGTCACTGTTGGGTGAGTCATTAGCCCTTCTCTTACCCAGGGCCAAATTGTGGCTTAGGACTGACTCAGATTTCTCTCGTGGGCCAGTCTGAAACAACACCACCATAATGGATAGAGACTTAGCGTCAGGTAATTATAAGCTCCGTATGGAAAGGGAAAAATTGAAACGGAAGGATATTCCATATTCTAGTCCTCACATATTTGCATTTTGATTTTCTCTACAGTGTTATCGCAGGAAGAACCTCTCTTGGGGAACATTCAGGATATTAGTCATCAGGTGTGGTTCCTTCAAGACCAGACCCTCACAGCAGTCCCAAGGAAGAACTGTGTGGTTCCAGGTGAGTGGCCGAGGTCTATTGGAGGCAGTCGCTTTGGCCAGTGCTGTCGTGTGTTTTGTGCTCAGGCTTTTATTTGGCAGTAAGCTTGTAACTGCCCCTTCCTGAAGAGAAAAGCTTCTCACGGACAACAACGAACTACAGGATAACCATAGGGTTGTTTGGTGATTATGGTCATAAAGTCAGAGAAGAGTCAAGGTGGTCCGACTGGGTAGCCTGTTGAAAATGGGAGAATATATTTCCTGTGAATCTTTGAGGAGAGGGACTAAGACAAAAAAGTAGATCTCAAGGCCAGCCAGTTTTGACTCCATCAAATGCTGATTTTCCTAATGGAAATAGATCTCCAAATGTGGGATATGTATCTGGGGAAGGTGGTGAGTGGCCGCTCTATGGGTGTCCATGAGTCGATTGCAGCCTCGATGGCCTGCTTCAGAGATGCTGCTGACACCTTTCTCTTTTCTCTATGTCATGTTCTCAGTCACTGTTACCTTAATCCCATGCAAATGTCCAGAGACTCTTGAGAAAGACAAAGGAAATCCCATTTACCTGGGACTGAAAGAGCCAGAGTTCTGCCTGTTCTGCACGAAGGTCAGGGAGCACCCCATGCTGCAGCTTGTGGTGAGTATGGAAAACAAGAATCTTGTCAAGGTCTGACTAGGAGAGAGGAACCCATTTAATTTACACAAAGCTCATCTGATAGAAACTCTAGATTTTAGAATCTTTTAAAAGACATTTACTATTCTCATGCATATTTATTTTTGGTTCTTTTTTGGGTTGCATATATTGTGAAAGAATAAGAAAAAATTGTGAGAGTATTTTGAAACTAACCTGCTCAATCCCTTTTTTACTTTATTTACAAAAATAATTTGGCAAGGAGGATTATATATATATATATATATATACATATATATAGTAAGACCAGCAAGGATATTTTTTAGCAGTTAATTATAAGGTGAATGAGCATAATAAAAAAATTTTGGGCAAAAATACTTTGCAATTTTAAGTAAAAATAATTCTTTGTAAGAAACATTTTGATAATTGCAGTCTACTGTTAAAAAATTTTACAAGTTATGTGACGATAACTGTTAAACCAGGCATCTGTATATTATAGGAACCGTCTTGGTCCTTTTCGGTAAACAAGCCTAGGCAGAAACTCAGTTTGATGACAAGACATAAAACAGTGATTCTTAACCTGGGGTGATTTTGCATCCCAGGCATCTGGCAATGAATGTCTGGAGACATTCTTGGTTGGCATAACATGAGGTTCAGTGGGGAGTGCTACGGGGTACAGGGATATTGCTAAACATCGTATAATGCACAAGAGGGACCCCGCACAGCAAATAAATAAACCAAAAATCAAACCAAACCCATTGCTGTTGAGTCATTTCTGACTTAGGTGGCCCAAAATGGCAATAGTGCTGAGACTGGAAAAATCTCACATAAAACAATTATAGTTTTAATTCAAGTTTTATTATAACTGTTATACATTCTCTGGGCTACTCAATTTCTAAGCAACTGCTAATGGCTAACTCAGAGCTTTGTATTCTCAAAACTTTTATGTCAACAACTTCTGACTTTATTAAGAACCATTGAAATTTGTGGCCTAAGGCTTCAACCATGATGTCAACGTATATAAAACTATTTGGGACTTATTATTTTAAATTCCACAGTATGAAATAGAAGTCTCCAGGCCAGCTGTAAGGAATGGGTAAGGCTATCTTGGACATAAAATGTCAGTGTATGAAGGAGGTTGAATAATTCAAGCAGTCATGTTTCTCCCTGGGTCTCCTTCCCACCCTTCAGGAACGGAACATAATGGATTTGTACTACCAAACTGAGCCTGTGAAGCCCTTCCTCTTCTACCACAGCCAGAGTGGCAGAACCTCCACCTTTGAGTCTGTGGCTTTCCCTGGCTGGTTCATCGCGGTTTGTTCCAAAGCAGGTTGCCCTGTCATCATTACCCAAGAATTAGGGAAAACCTACACCACTGATTTTGTTTTATCTCTACTGCACTAAGGTCAGTTTGGATTTGGAGGCTACTGTTAGATGCAGAGAATCTTGACTTTGTTTCCTCCATCCTGTTGATGCTTCTGAGATGAACACTATTATATTGACCCATACACTAAAGGGTGAATTATCTGAATTATTTCCAATTATCCAAGTAGAAACTAAGTTAGATGAATTTTAAGCAGTAAAATCTTAGCCCAGAATGGGAAGGGAGAATCTGTTGTTGGGCTTTTTACCCAAAGGTATCTTGCTGTCCCCACAATATATCCATAAACAATATTATATATGTATATATATATATATACATACATATAGATCACTGACCAGTTGTCATTGAGTCCATTCTGACTCATGTGACCCCAGGTATGTCAGAGTAGAACTGTGCTCCATAGGGGTTTCAATGGCTGATTTTTTGAACGTAGATTGCCAGACCTTTCTCATGAGGTACCTCTGAGTGAGCTTGAACCTCCAACATTTTGGTTAGCAGCTGAAAGCCTTAAGTGTTTGAACCACCCAGGAACTCCTAATATATCCATAGTAGTGACCTAAGTGCTGAGCCAGGCTCTGTGTCCTCTCCTTGGGTCCATGTAGAAAAAGATTTCACAGAAACTGAGCAACTTGCCATGACCATGTAGCTAATTAAAAAAAGAAAACTTAAAGAAAGTTCTACTTAAAATACCTTGCTAGTAATATCTCAAATAAGAAATGAGGATGATGACTCTTTCATTTTAAGTCCAGTCTCTGGATTTCAGATATGTTACTCTGTGGTATTATACCCTTCCTGTTGTATCAAGACCATTTGGATCCTGAGGGGAAGAAGCAGACATAGAAGTTCCATCAAAAAAGAAGACACCAGAAAGAAAGATATATCTCTCCTGGGTTTGACTTATGTCTCAGTGGAGTTAACACATTCTGGCACTGGTTTGACTGAAGAACTGCTGTTGTTTACGAATCTTTGACTTAAAACTTTATCAGTAGATCTCATGAAGAGTTAAATTTTTGAAATAAAAAAATTTTGTCCTCTCAGTTGCTCTGTTATGAATGGAAGGACTTTAGTGGAATATCAGGGTCATGGTATTGACTCACTGCATTTAGTTTTACAGTTAGTAAAGCAGATTCAAGGTGCGCCTGACCCAAGCCATGGTGTTTTCAATTGCCTCATATGCATGTGAAAGCTAGACAATGAATAAAGAAGACCAAAGAAGAATTGAGGCCTTTGAATTATGGTGTTGGTGAAGAATATTGAATATACCATGGACTGCCAAAAGAATGAACACATTTGTCTTAGAAGAAGTACAGCCAGAATGCTCCTTAGAAGCGAGGATGGTGAAACTTCGTCTCAGTTACTTTGGACGTGTTATCAGGAGGGACCAATCCCCGGAGAAGGTCATCCTGCTTGGTAAAGTAGAGGGTCAGTGAAAAAGAGGAAGACCCTCAACAAGATGGATTGACACAGTGGCTGCAACAGTGGGATCAAACATAGCGACAACTGTGGGGATGGCGCAGGATGAGGCAGTGTTTCGTTCTGTTGTATGTAGGGTCTCAATGAGTCAGAAACGACTCGATGACGCCTAACAACAACAACAAAAGCGGATTCACATGATGTCTCTCATTTCTAAAAAACCAGTAGGATTGTTGGCAAAAGTGGTATCTTCCTAAACTCTTGTTTCACCAGGCCTCACTACTGGGGTGGGTGGTATGAACAAGGAAAATATAAAAGCAAAAACTAAATAAAACAAAACTGAATCAACTGAAAAATGTACAAAAAATGACATGTTAAGTGCAGCATACCAATGATAATAAATGTGGATGGGTTAAATTTCAGAGAAAGACAACCAGATGACTCGTAAAACTACACGCGCGCGCGTGCACACACACACTAGGAAGCCTAGCTGTATGCCACTGCTGAGATAAATGTAAGGGAAAATAATCCAAAAAGACTGAAAATATAGGAATTGTACCAGGGATGGGAGGGGTGGGGGGGAAATACTAAATAGGCAATAGATAAGTGGCATCTTGGGTGAAGGGTGAGACGGTACACAATACAGGGGAAACCAGCACAACTTGTAAAAGAAAAGGTCATGGAAGCTCCCTAGACACATCCAAACTCCCTGAGGGACTGAATTGCTGGGTGGAGGACTGTTGGGACTATGGTCTCAGGAAACATCTAGCTCAGTTGGCATAACACAGTTTATAAAGACAATGTTCTACATTCTACCTTGATGGGTAGCGTCTGGGGTCTTAAAAGCCTGTGAGCAGCCATCTAAGATACTCCACTGGTCTCATCCCTTTGGGAGCAAGGGAGAATGAAGAGAACAGGATACAAAGAAAAGATTAGTCCGAAGGGCTAACGGACCACAGCTACCAAGGCCTCCACCGGACTGAGTCCAGTACAGCTAGATGGTGCCCGGCTACCACCACTGACTGCTGTGACCAGAATCACAACAGAGGGTTCTGGACAGAGCTGGAGAAGGATGTAGAACAAAATTCTAACTCACAAAAGAAAAGACCAGATATACTGGCCTAAAGGAGACTGGAGAAACCCCGGGAGTATGGCCCCCAGACACCCTTTTAGCTCAGTGGTAAAGTCATCTTCGAGGTTCACCATTCAGCCTGGGAGTGGACAGCCCGATAAAACCAAATAGGAGTAATGAGGTACAGCAGTCCAGTGACAAGGGCCAGCAGGCAGAAGGGGACAAGGAAGTTGGTGATAGGGAACCCAAGGTTGAGTAAGGATAGTGTTGATGTGTTGTGAGGTTATTAACCATTGTCATAGGGCAACATGTATACTAACTGTTAAATGAGAAACTATTTTGTTCTGTAAGCCTTCATCTAAAGTGAGAATAGCAGCACAATTGGAAGAGCGTAGTCGATGTCACTGAACTGTGCATGTAGAAATTTTTGAAATGGTGTATCTTTGGCTATGTATATTTTCACCAAAGAAAAAAAGTCGAGAAGGGAGAGGGTTGACATGTTGTGGGGTTGTTAACCAATGTCATAAAACAATATGTGTACTACTGTTTCATGAGAAACTATTTGTTCTGTAAGCCTTCACCTGAAGTACAATAAAAAAAAGAAAAAAAAAAATAGGAATTGATGAAGATCTGCCAGGCATATACTACCCGCCAAAAAAGCAGTTGAAAAGATCATGTGTCATGGACTCCAAGATGCCGTGGATTTAAGACACAAATTATTTATATATATAACTGCTAAGAAAGGAAGAAAAACAAAACAAAATAACTGTGAATAACACTGACACAATACTTTCTTAGACTTATTGGAAGAGTTCTTTTATAATTATTTAAACACATACTTTTTATAATTTGGAGCCCTGGTAGTGCAGTGGTTCAAGCACATGGCTACTAACCAAAAGGACAGGGGTTCAAATCCACCAGCATCTCTGCCGGAGAAGGATGTGGTCATCTGCTTCTGTAAAGATTTACAGCCTTGGAAGCCCTATGGGGCAGTTCTACTCTGTCCTATAGGGTTACTAGGAGTGGGAATTGACTCAATGGCAGTGGGTTTTTGGTTTATTTTATAATTCCGTAGTCTTTTTCATTGATAGTAAGGCAAGTGTAAGTGAGATGAGTTGGTTACAGTATTCCTAGAACTTCTTCACATTTTAAATATGATTCTGCTTAATCAGATTTTGATTCAGAGCCATCAATGCTTCTGTTTCCACATAACACCCTTTCTGTGCCAACAAGAGCACTAGTGAAGCAGAATTTTTTTAAACTAGGTTTCTGGGTGTTATTCCAAGCTGTTGGCCTTCATTTCACAGTTTTGATGCTGCTGCCTATTTTCCTTTTTGTTTGTTTTGTTTTGTTTTGCCTTATAGGATGAGTCAATGGAAGGTTTATCAATAAAATCCAGGATTCATATTCCCTCCACAAATAGTTTTTTGATGACTTGTTGAGTGAAACATCAAAGGGATTATGTTTGTCCAATTAATCAGCAAGAAAAACAAACGTCTTTGCACAGCAAAGGCAATGACAAACATGTCATGGCTATCACCTGGCTGACAGTAAGATGCTATCAAATGTAGTAAGAAGCATCCCAATTTTAGAGATGTTAAAAAGTGAAAAAATGTGTTTTAAAAATGATGAAATATTGGTATGTATGTCCAATGAAGAACTCAAGAAAAACACCAATAATGGGTCAAAGATGAATATTTCATCGGGATAAAAGTTATGGACCGACAAGAAGATACGACTGTTAAGAATTATTAGGCAACAAAAACTTAGAATCAAAGTAATTTCAGCAAATAATGTAAAAACAAAATAATGTGATAAAAACCACAATCATAGTGAGAAAATTTAATACTCCTCTCTCAGTAATAGATAAAGCAATTAACAAATTTCAATTTATATATAAACATATATTCTATATATAATATATTAATAATTATATTTATATATACACATTTATTATTTTCCTGACATTTGAATATGCTATACTCTACAGTATTGTATACTACATGCAAAAGTACTCACTGATGAGTTAATTTCTTATTAAATAATTGAGTAGCTGATGTTTTAATACAGAAATATTGGCATATTGCATAGATATTTAGGAATGTTTTGGTGATATATGGGCTGTTGATTGGGATTTTGTATGGACTAGGAAAGCATTATTATTTTCTCCATTTAATATAATGAAATATGTGATCTGTTATCTGAAATTTTGCTATCCAACATGGTTTCCAGAACAGAGGAGCCATTTTAGTTTCTGCTTTTTGAATTGCCCATTTATCTCATTTGCCCATTTTCTTTTCCTATTACTTTTGTATTCTTATCTTTTTCTTGTTGAATTGTAAAAGTTCTTTATATTTTAAATCTTAATTCATTATGGGTTTTAGATGTTGCAAATATCTTCTCTTGATCTGCCACCTGTTAACTTTTTTCTATGATGTCTTCAATAAGAAGAGATGATTTTCTTAAAAAAATTTATTGTGGTAGAATATATATAACAAAACTTTTGCCATTTCAACCATTTTTATGTGTATAATTCAGTGATATTAATTATATCACCACATAGTGCATCCATCATCACTATTCATTTCCAATTTTTTTCATTACGCTTAACAGAAGTGCAATATCCTTAAGCAGTAACTCTTCATTTCCTTCACCCACTTGCCTTTGGTAACGCCTAATAAACTAGTCCCTATGTATCTGCCTATTCTAGATATTTTATATGTGAGATCATGTAATATTTGTCTTTTTTGTGTCTCACTTATTTCACTCAGCAAGTTTTCACTGTTCATGCATGTCATATCACGTATCAGAACTTGATTTATTTTTATGGCTGAATGATATTCCATTAGATGAATATACCACATTTTGTTTATCCATTCATCTGTTGATATACACTTGAGTTGTTTGTGCTTTTGTCGGTTATTGTGAACAATGACGCAGTGAACATTGGTGCACAAGTATCCATTTGAGTCCCTGCTTTCAAGTCTTTTGAGTATATACTTAGGAATAAAATTTCTGGGCCCTATAATAATTCTATATTTAACTTTTTGAGGAACCACCAAAACTATTTTCTACAGCAACTGCACCATTTTACAATCTCACCAGCAATAAATAAGGGCTCCAATGTTGCCACATCCTCGTTAACACTTGTTATTTTGCATTTTTCTTATAAAAGCCACCCTAGTAGGTGTGAAGTGGTATCTCTTTGTGGTTTTGGTTTGCATTTCCCTAATGACTAATGACATTGAGCATCTTTTTGCGTGCTATTGTCCATTGGTATATCTGCTTTGGTGAAATGTCTGTTCAAGTACTTTGCCCATTTTTTCATTGAGTTGTTTGTCTTTTTGTTGTTGAGTTGCAGGAGTTCTTTATTATTCTGGATATTAAACCCTTATCAGATATATGGTTCCCCCCAATTTTTTCCCAGTCTGTAGTTTGTTTCTTCACTTTGTTGATAAAGTACTTCGATGCACAAAAGTTTTTATTTGATGAAGCTTGATTAATTTATTTTGTCTTTTTTTTTCTTGTACTTCTGGTGTCACATCTAAGAAACTATTGTCAAAAACTAGGTCCCAAACACTACCTCTATACTTTCTTCTTACATTTAGGTGTCGATTCATTTTGAGTTAACTTTTGTATATGGTGTGAGATATGAGTCCAATTTCATTTTTTTGCATGTGGAAATTCAATAGTCCCAGCACCATTTTTTGAAGAGACCATTCTTTCCTTATGAAATGAACTTAGCATCCTTTAAAGAAATCAGTTGAACTTAGATACCTGAGTTTATTTCTGGACCCTCAAATCTATTCCAATGGTATATATACTTACCCTTATACCAGTCCCATACTCTTGATTACTGTAGCTTTATAGTATGCTTTGAAATTGGGAAGTGTGAGTTACTCACCTATTTTGTTCTTTTTCAAGATTGCTTTGGCTACTTCAGGTCTCTTGCAATTCCATATAAGTCTGAAGGTTGACTTTTCCACTTCTGCAAAGAAGCTTGTTGGAATTTTGAGAGATTGTGTTGAATCTATAGATCGCTTTGGTAGTATTGCCATCTTAATATTAAGTCTTCCAATCCATTAATATGGGGTGTCTTTCCATTTAGTTAGGTCTTTAATTTCTTCCAGTAATGTTTTATCATTTTCATTTACTAGTCTTTCAGCTCTCTGGTTAAATTTTTTCTTAGGTATTTTACTCTTAGATGCTATTGAAAATATACTTATTAATTTCCTTTCCAGATTTTGCATTGCTAATGTATAGAAACCCAACTGATTTTGAACCCTGCTACTTTATTTAATTCATTTATTAGCTCCAGTAGCTTTCTTGTGGATTATTTTGGATTTATAATATATTGGAACATGACATCGGTAAATAGGGTTAATTTTACTTCTCCCTTTTCAATTCGGATGCCTTTCACTTGTTTTTCTTGCTTTATTGTTCTGTCTAGGACTTCAGTACAATATTGAATAACAGTGATGATAGCAGGCATTCTTTCTTGTTCCTGATCTTAAGGGGAAAGCTCTCCATCCTTCTCCATCAAGTATGATGTTAGCTGTGAGTCTTTTTTTTTTTTTTTAATTTTTATAAATGTCCTTTATCAGATTGAGAATTTTCTCTTCTTTTCCTAGAGTGTTGAGTGTTTTTATCATGAGTGAGTGTTGGATTTTTTCAAATTACTTTTGAACATCAGTTGAGATGATCAGGTGATTCTTTTCCTTTGTTCTATTAATGTGGTGTATTACATCGATTGAGTTTTCTGATGTTGAACCACCCTCGAATTCCTGGAATAATGCTTTTAATATGGAGTTGGATTCAGTTTGCAAGAACTTTATTGAGGATTTTTGCACTATATTCATAAGGAATATTAATTTGTCTTTTTTTTTTAACTAAGAGAGTTATTGTATTCATCAGTTGCAATATTTCTGTTTAGTTCTTTTTTAATAGTTTGTATTTCCTTACTAAATTTTCCTTGAGTCTTTGACTGGCTTTGGTATCAGGGTAATGCTTGTCTCATAAAATGAGTTAGGAATTGTTTCCTTCTCTTCTAATTTTTAGAAGAGTTTAAGAAGAATTGTTGTCAATTCTTCCTTAAATGTTTGGTAGAATTCCCCAGTGAAATCATCTGGTCCAGGGCTTTTTGTTGTTGTTGGGAGGTTTTTGATTATTGATTTAATCTCTTCACTTGTTATGGGTCTGTTGAGATTTTCTATTTCTTCTTGAGTCAATGTAGGTAGATTATGTGTTACTGGGAATTTGTCCATTTCATCTAAATTATCTAGTTTGTTGGTGTACAATTGTTCATAGTATTCTGTTATGATCCTTTTTATTTATGTGGGATAGGTTGTAATGTCTCCAATTTCATTTCTTATTTTAGTTATTTGCATCTTCTCTCTCTTTTTCTTTGTCAGTCTCATTAAAGGTTTGTCAATTTTATTGATCTTTTCGAAGAAGCAACTTCTGGTTTTGTTGACACTCTGTTTTTTTAATTCTCCATTTCATTTATTTCTGCTCTGATCTTTGTTATTTCATTTCTTCTGTTAGCTTTAGACTTAGTTTGTTCCTGTGTTTTTAGTTCCTTAAGTTGTAGAGTTAGGCTATTGATTTGGGATCTTTCTTCTTTTGTAATGTGGACATTTATTGCTATAAATTTTCCTTTGAGCACTGCCTTTGCTGCATCCTATAGGTTTTGGTATGTTGTGTTTTCATTTGACTCCAAGTGTTTTCTGAGTTCTTCCTTTACCCTTGGTTGTTTAGTAGTGTGTTGTTTAATTTCCACATATTTATGTGTTTTGCAGTTTTCCTTTTGTTATTATTTTCTAGTTCCATACTTTGCATGATTTCAATGTTTTTAAATTTATTGAGACTTGTTTTGTGACCTAGTATATGGTCTATCCTGGAGAATAACTCGTGTGCACTGGAGAAAATGTGTATTTTTCTGTTGTTGGGTACAGTGTTCTATATATGTCTGTCAGGCCTAATTGGTTTATAATGTTGTTCAAGTCCTCTATTTCCTCACTAATCTTCTTTCTAGTTGTTCTATTCAGTATCAAAATGATGTATTGTTCTTTCAGTGTTTGTTTCGTATCTTTTGGGGGTTTTAATATTAGGTATATATATACTTATAATCATTAGATCTTACTGACTGATTTACTCTTTTAACATTATATAATGTCCTTATTCTCTTAAAATAATTTGTATTCAAAATCTATTTCGTCTGATATTAATATGGCCACAGTAGTTCTCCTTTGGTTATCATGGATTATTCTTTTCTATCGTTTTACTTTCAGCCTGATTGTGATTTTGGCCCTAAGGTATGTCTCTTGTAGACAGCATATGGATGGGTCATTTTTTTTTTTAATCCAGTCTGCCACTCTCTGCCTTTTGCTTGAAGTATTTAATCCATTTGCATTTAAAGTGATTACCAATAAGGAAGGACTTAATCTTATTAAATACGTTTTATATGTTACACTTCTTTCTTGCAGCTTTCAGGATTCTCTATCTTTGGTTTTCAAGAGTTTGATTATAGTGTGTCTTGGTATGGACCTCTTGGGTTTATTTTACTTGGTGTAGGATGACCTTCTTGGATTTGTGGATTCAACTCCTTCACCAAATCTGGAAAGGTTTCTTCTATTATTTTTTCAAATTTTTTTTTTTTGTCCTTTCTTCTTCTGGGATTTCTATGATGTGTATGCTGATTCACTGAATGGTGTCCCACAGTTCCATTTGGCTTTGCTCACTTTTCTTTATTCTTTTCTCCTGTTTCTCTTGACACTCAATAATTTTGATTGTCAATTTTACTGTTGAACCCCATCCAATGTATTTTTTTATTCCACTTATTGTTATGGATTGAAACATGTCTCCCAAAAATATATGTTATAAATCTTAACCTCTATCCCTGTGACTATAATCCCATTTGGGAATGGATTTTCTTTGTTATATGAATGAGGCAGTATTAGTGTAGGATGTGTCTTAAGTGAATCTCTTTTGAGATATAAAAGAGCAAATAAAGCAAGCAAGCAAGCACAAACAGAGGGGGAGACACATGCTACATGATCACCAAAGAATCTAAGAATAGAAGTTAAAATGAGACAAGGACTTTTCATCAGAGCAGATACAGAGTCTTCCCCTAGAGCCATTAGACTGAATTAGGATTAGTGGCCTCCTAATCTGTGAGAAAATAAATTTCTGTTTGTTAGTCACCCCATTGTGGTATTTCTGTTATAGCAGCATAAGAATAACTACGAGAGTTATTGTATTCATCAGTTGCAATATTTCTGTTTGGTTCTTTTTTAATAGTTTGTATTTCCTTACTAAAATTCTCATTTTGTTTGCTTAATTATTTTAGTTCAATGTCTGTATATTCTTTTAGTTCTTTGAGCATATTTAATATTATTGGTTTAAAGTCCTCTATTTTGCCTATTATTCAGACTTCTATAAGTCTGATTTCTGTCTCTTTGTATTGTTCTTTTGATTGGGCCATCCTTTTATGTTTCTTTTTTATGCCTTGTAATTTTCTGTTGAAACTGAGACATTTGAATATTATACTGTGGTAACTATGGAAATCAGATTCTTCTTCCCCAGGGATTGCAATTGTGTGTGTGTGTGTGTGTGTGTGTGTGTGTGTGTGTTTTCCTAATTGTTGAAGACTATAATAATCTATATTCTCAGCAATCTTCTCTATTGTTGAAATGACTGCCCTCCAAAACATGTGTGCATATCAAAGACACTGATCCAAAGCCTGTATCCTCCTCCCGTTTTTTAAAATACTTTATTGAGTTTTTGGTGAAAGTTTACACAGAAAGTTAGGTTCCCATTTGACAATTTCCACACAAATTATGCAGTGACATTAGTTACATTTATCACAAATGTGTCAATATTCTCTTTAATTATGTTTTTTTCCCCTTTCCAGTACTCTAGTTTTCCTGCCCCCTTATCTTCTCATCTTTGCTTTTGAGTAATTGTAACCTTTTGGCCCTGTACTGATGAGTTTTAAGTAGGGCACCGATCTTACGGGTAATATCCTTTATTTTGTGTGCCACTCTGCTATTTTGCTAAAAGATGATCTCAGGTGATAGGCTTCGTTCTAGATTTAAAGAATGTCTCAGGATGATAGTCTCAGGGAGTCCTCTGTTGTCTACTGTTTCAATTTGTCTGTCTTTTATATATATATATATTTATACATATATATATATATATATATATATAGGAATTTGAGTTCTGCTCCGTATTTTTCTCCCATTCTATCCAAGACCAACTATTGTGACCCGGGTCTGAATGGTCAGTGGTGGTAGCCAGGCATCATCTAATTCTTCTGGTCTCAGGGTAGATGACATTGTGGTTTGTGTAGACATGTTTGTTCTCTGAGCTTTAGGTTACCTTCTTACTGGTTTGCTCCAGGCAAGTAGAGACCTATAATTGTGTCTTAGATGGACACTCACAAGCTTTTAAGACCCCAGATGCTACTAACTTCACTAGGATGCAGACCATGATTTTTGTGAACTATGTTATGCCAGTTGACTGAGTTGTCCCATGAAACTACAGTCCTAAGCCTTCAAACTCAGAAAACCAATCTTGGAAGATGTTTGGTTATGTCTGAGGAGCATCTGTATATGTGTGTTCAATGAATATATGTGCCTGTACCCGCATATTTGTGTTTACAGATACTTATAGATACTTGTGTGTGGAGCCCTGTTGGCACAGTGCTCAAGAGATTGGCTGCTATCCAAAAGGTTGGTAGTTTGAATCCACCAGCTGCTCCTCGGAAACCCTATAGGGCAGTTCTACTCTGTGCTATAGGGTCACCATGAGTTGGAATCGACATGACGGCAATGGGTTTGGTTTTTATTTTTTTATTTTTAATAGATACTTCCATCTATTCTCATCTCCTGTTTTGAGGGAGATTTTCTTGTACTTCAGGAAGAAAAACAAACAGGAGAATACAGAAAATATCTGATTCTCCTATTCGGGGATTGCTGCTATTACTTAATATAGGCTGTAACTGACAGTTGGTTTAGTGCCATTTCCAAGCTACTTTTTGTAAAGTGTGCATTCCAGTTCTGTTATCCCTGCAGTCAGTCAGTGGTCTGATTGATTCCACTAGAGGGCACTCTGGCTGTTTGAATTTGCTGGCAATGACATGGCACTTAGAAAATGCTGATATCTCCACAACTGTTTGAACCTTTCAGAATGACACCAGGCCAACCTTTCTATGCAAAGAGTGAAACCCCAAAACTTTGGGGGAGAAGGTCCCCACTAGCTGCCCTAGCACCAGCTAGCCCCTGCTGTGGAGACAGGGAAAGAAGAGCATATATGATAGACAGACAACCTTTCCTACCGTGTCACCTTGTTTTTGGTTATATCCTGTAACTCTTCGACTGTGTTTCCAGAGTTCTCTAAGTCTATTAATTCCATTGTTAATTTTGTTTTATTTTCTGTTTTTTGTTGTTGTTGTTGTTGTGGGAGGACGGTAGCATTCAGCTACTTACACCACCATGTTACCCCCATCAAGAAATTCTTATTTTTTAATGTCATCTAATCCATCATTTATTTTTGCCTTATGGTTTGTGTGATTGGATTTTTTTTAAAAAGTCATTTGTTAAAAACAACAGTAGACTTTATTAACTTATATGCTCCATCTTACTTCTTGCCTCTAAAAGTTTCTTAGTGAGTAAAAAAACAGTAGTTACTCAGGCTTGAATCCCTGGAGAGGATAGAAGAGGGTTCAGGCACCTGACTTAGGGCAGTCCCACAATATGCTACTTTCATTTCATTTATTTATTTTTAACTATTTGGGGATTTTACCTGCTTTTTTTCCTTCAACAGCTCTAAGCCCTCTGATCTGTATTGTGATTATCATTTCTTTACCCAAAATCTCAACAGAAAACAGTTTTCTAGAGAAAGCTTCACATATTCTTTTGGCTAAAGGCCTAGAAACCCTTCTTGAGCTAGTCAGGGCACAGGGGGCTGTAAAGAAAACGACAATGCCCACAGAGGAATGGAGACCACTGATCCACATTACTATCTGGGTCCCTGAGCCCAGCTCATGCTGGTAAGCTTCTGGCTCCTGATTCTGTGCCTCTGGCCTGACCCTGGCCACAGATGAGGGCCTTAGCCTGTGCTGGAATCAAAGAGACAGCTGATTTTTTGTTAGGTAGTGAGTTGATGGTACTATGCTTCTTACAACAGGATTATGGCACAGATAGGAATAGAAACAATACGTAGGAAGGCATTGAGAGAATCTGGCCCTGAATTAGACTTGGACCCTAAGGGGACATTCAAACCTAGAGATAATAGTCTGTAAATTTGGCAATGTCATTCCTTCTACTTGTTTTTCCTGTGCTGTTTTAGGGCAAGGCAGGGACAGCATGCTAATCCAGGACCAAAAACCAAAAAAAAGAAAAAAGCAAACTCATTGCCATAAAGTCAATTCCAACTCATAGTGACCCTATAGGACAGAGTAGAGGTGCTGTATAAGGTTTCCAAGGAGAAGCTGGTGGATTTGAACTGCTGACCTTTTGGTTAACAGTCAACCTCTTAACCACTATGCCACCAGGGGTCCCATATAAGAACAGAGTAACACAGGTTCTAGTAAGCTGTGGTCCTGCTCACCTTCTGTGATGTTCACCTCCTGACCAACTCCTATGATTGAGGCTCAGAGGAACCAGTGGTTTGGGAAGGTCTTAGGGTCTTTTCATGGTTCTCAAAGACTCTGAGACAGTAAATATCCAGACTGCTGACAAGTCTGGTTTTGGTGAGTTGTTGCCCTCATGGGCCTCATAAGGTTGTCTTAACCTTTCATCCTTCTATTTTGAAATAAGAAAGGACCTCTACTGAGAAAACATTGAGGAAAGTGAGAAAGTAAAAATTTAGCTTGAGCTGAGACAATAAAAACTGGTTCTACCATTCTTCAGTCTGGAATAACAGACACAGATAAAGCCAACGACAAATCAACAAGAAAAAATATTTCTCCCAAAGACATGTCACAACTAAAGAATCATAACAACCCCTCTTTAAGTGACTACCTCTTTCTTACTCACTAAGAAACATTGTTCTTTAAAACCATAGGCTATCAGAAATTTCAGTCTATAAAATTATATAAACAAGTATGAAACATTCCACTTTTTCCTGGAAGATAGAAGGCAATTTGACAAAGAGAAGCAGACTTGAGTTCTAATCCAGGGACAGTGCTTCAGATAAAGGGTTTCTTGGCACAGCATTCTACATCTACTTTAACTTTGTAGTTTTGAAGGACACACCTTTGATCCACTTTATGCTCCTGACTTGATGTTGGCCCCTTTACACACAGCCCATCAAAACACTGTTTCACTTAAATTTTTCTAAAGATCATCCTTCTCCCAAATTCTATAATAAGTCTATATTTTCCTTCTTTTGGTGAGATGGCCCACAGTTTCTGGTGTGTGGTTTCCCTCATTGCAATGAATCAATAAATCTAAGTTTGTTAGACTACAGATTTGTTCCTGATGATCTTAAGCTTGTTGGGCCAGAGTAATTGTGATAATCAGGTATGGGTATTTCATGGTTGGACCCAGTCTTAGTTATCTAGTGCTGCTAGGAACAGAAATACCACAAGTACATGGCTTTAACAAGTAGAAATGTATTCTCTCACAGTTTAGGAGGCTAGAAGTCAAAATTCAGGGAGCCAGCTCTAGGGGAAGATTTTTTTTCTCTGTCAGCTCTGGGGGAAGGTCCTTGTCTCCTTTCAACATCTCTGTGCTGGCGGTTCCTTGGAGATCTCCTTTTGTCTTGGTGTCAATCTTCTCCTGGGTCTATGAGTTTCTCAGCACAGGGACCCCAGGTCCAAAGGATGTGCTCAGCTCCCAGCTCTTCTTTCTTGGTGATATTGAGATCCTTCTTCTCTCTGCTTGTTTCTATCTCCTTTTATCTCTTGTAAGATAAAAGGTGTGACTCAAGCTAGGGTGTGACTTGAGTAAGGGTGTGACTTGATTCACACCTTCTTGTAAGGTGGTGACTCAAGATAAACCCCACACTAATCCTCCTTCATTAACACATAGAGGTTAGGATTTACAACACATCACAAAACAGAGGATAATTACATCAGAACACAAAATGGAGGACAACCACACAATACTGGGAATCATGGCCTAGACAAGTTGACAGATATTTTTGTGGGACATAATTCAATCCATGACAGACCCTTATAGCAGACACAAGTGTACACGATGATGTTCTAAATGAATAAAATCTGTGTTGTTGCTCCATTTGATGCCCAATGCTGTTTCACCAGTGCTGCTGTGCCACTTATGCTTAGTTTTAATTTCAGGCTGAACCTCCAGATTAGGCCTATCTGGAGTCAGAAGTATCCATTAATATGAATGACTTTGTTGGTGGGGTGAGAACTGGTTTTTCACCATGTTAATTGTCAAGGTTTGAGAGGAATGATAATAGATAACATGGTTCTTCCCTACTTGATTCATGAACAAATGGAGAAATTAGACAAAGTTTCTTTGTTTATTGATAACAATTTTATTGCTAATGAAGTTAGTGTTGTAGAGTGTGGATTCTCCCTGCAAACAAAACCACAGAAAAAGACCATGAGAATCACAGTCATGCCCAGTCACAGGCAGCTCTGAACTGCCACATGTCTCCTTATGTGAGGATGGGCCTTATAAAAATGTAAAGCATGAAGGAACAGAGCAGAAATAGTTTCTTCAATTCCTTTGGCTCCTGGTGGAAAGTGGGTAGAAAGGAGCTGGGTCACACAATTCCAGTTTCTAATAAGTAGAGTGACCATACAATTTTTCATATGATGTGGGGCACTTTTGAGCATGAGAAGGGGTGTCATCAGTTATTACACAAGGGCAATAGGTGTGCATCAAAACATACAGTCTTCCCTTCACTTGGGTAGAGTGAGTGAAGGGGATGCAAAAGGTCAGGCGTATAATGGAAGAAAACATCAGGAGTGGGGAAGAACTATTCTCTTTTTTGACAGTTTGTGTCAGAGAGAGGAGATTAAAAGGGACCATGAGAGCATCCTGAAGGACTTTGTGTGAATATGGGAGCTCCTTTGTTCTGTGCAAAAGAGTAACAAGAAGGCAGATTTTTCTCTGAAGTCTGATTTTGCTAAAGAGGGTTGACTGCCTTGGGAGGAGGTCATTTCCTCATTCATTGATTCACTTACTAATTATTAATCACTACTTCAGTTATGCAAACAAATATTATTAAGCACAAACTTTGTGCTAGAGGTTGGGAATGTTGGTTAACTAGACAAACGCTACTTCCCTATAATTAAGAACTTCATAATCTAAGGGGGAGTAAAGAAGGATAAAGACAAGCATGCCTGGAAAGACTCCAGCAGTACTATGCAAATTTGGAGTCTGGACCACAGGTTGTTTCTCCTTGATTTTAGAAGAGAGTGGGTCACTGAGGGCTGGGTGGATGGTCTTCAACGTCCTCATGAAGAAGTTGGGCCAAGAGCCTGGCTTTGAAAGTTGAATAGGAATTAGATGGGTTCAGAGGAGGAGCGCAGGCACTCCACAGTGGGGCACAGGGTGTAAAGAGTAGGGTTCAAAGGCAAGAACCAAAGGTCTGTTCATGCCCTAGGACACAGACAATAATCCTTAGGAGACACAGCAAGATCCAGCCCTTGTCTACCTCTCCTTCCCTTCCCTGTGTTCCAGTCACAGGCCTGAGTTGAAAGGAAAGGAAATTTCTATGACTAATAAGGAATACTGCCCAGAAGAAAACAAGAAGCTGCCTGTCATGGATTGAATTATGTTCCCCCAAAAATATGTGTATCAATTTGGCTGGGCCATGATTGCTAGAATTGTGTGGTTGTCCTCCATTTTGTGATTTTAATTTTATGTTAAAGAGGATTAGGGTGGGATTGTATAACACCCTTACTAAGGTCACATCCTTGATCCAATGTAAGAGAGTTTCCCTAGTGTGTGGCCTGCACCACCTTTTATCTTACAAGAGATAAAAGGAAAGGGAACAAGCAGAGAATTGGGGACCTCATACCACCAAGAAAACAGTTCCTGTGCAGAGAAGCTCCTAGTTCAGGGGAGGATTGAGGAGAAGGACCTTCCTCCAGAGCTGACAAAGAAAGAAAGCCTTCCCCTGGAGTTGACACCCTGAATTTGGACTTCTAGCCTACTAGACTGTGAGAAAATAAATTTCTCTTTGTTAAAGCCATCCACTTGCGGTATTTCTGTAAAGTAGCACTGGATAACTAAGATAGTGCCAGTGGAACGCCGTGATGGCTCAAGAAAGAGGTTGCCCTGACTCTCGGAAATGTATACCCCCTATCCTTTGGCAAAGGACCCCTGGTTGCACAGTGGTTAAAGCGCTCGGCTGCCATCCAAAAGGTTGATGGCTCAAACCCACCAGCCATTCTGAGGGAGAAAGATGCAGCAGTCTGCTTCCGTAAAGTTGACAGCCTTGGAAACCCTATGGGGCAGTTCTACTCAATGGTAGGGTTGCTGTAAGTTGGATTTGACTCAACAGCAGTGGGTTTGGGTTTTTGTTTTGTTTTTTTTTTCCTGGCAGGAGATCCTTGGAAGGAGGTGGAGTGTCAAGGTGTGGCAGCTGGAGGTCACTGGCCGCAAGATCATCCCTCTGCTCTGACTCCAAGTAAAATTCTCCATGGTATCTGACTCCGTGTAGACTTTCCCAATCATGAAGATGATGCAAGACCAAGTAGTGTTTCATTCTGTTATAAATAAAGTCGCTATGAGTGACAGCTGACTCGACAGTAACTAACAACAAGGTTTTTCCTGGAGAAAGGAAACGACAAGCATGGCGGTCCCCTGGACGCATCCATTCCTCAATTCAAATGAGTATCTTGACCTTTTGGGAGCTCTGTCCACACAAATCAGTCCTATAGGTCTATTCAACTTCGGAAGAACTGACACAACCAAGTTTCTAAATCTGAAAAGTTTGGAGTGGGGACTAGATTCGATGAGTTTTGTCTGAGGAAGTGAGTCTCTGCTACTACTTATGGCTACTTCTCTTCTGCGCCTCCTGCCCCCTCCTGCAACTATATGTCACAGACTGCCTGAGATGACCAAAAATACATTGTCATTTGAAAGACTTTAAAAAACCTATGTAACACATCTGTATGGTTTAAAAGAAAATACTGTAGTTCTACAAGGTTTATCCCAGAAAACACTTGTCTCCTATATTTTACCAACCATTGAGCTCAGTTCCCAAGAGATAACTAGTTACAACTGGTTTTTTTTTTTCTAATGTTTCCTTCATATTTCTAAATTGCACATTTATACTGCTGTCATTGTTGTTGTTGTTAGGTGCTGTCGAGTTGGTTCCGACTCATAGTGACCCTATGCACAACAGAATGAAATACTGCCTGGTCCTGCACCAGCCTCACAATTATGTTTGAGCCCATTGTTGCAGCTACTGTGTCAATCCATCTTGTTGAGGATCTTCTTCTTTTTCACTGACCCTCTACTTTACCAAACTTGATGTCCCTCTCCAGGGACAGATCCCTCCTGATAACATGTCCAAAGTATGTGAGAAGTAGTCTTGCCATCCTTGTTTCTAAGAAATATCCTGGTTGTACTTCTTCCAAGGCAGATTTGCTCATTCTTTTGGCATTCCATGGTATGTTCAATGTGCTTCACCAACACCACAATTCAAAGGCATCAGTTCTTCTCGTGTCTTCCTTAGTCATCGTCCAGCTTTCCTATGCATACAAGTCGATTGAAAACACCATAGCTTGGATCAGGTGCACCTTAGTCTTCAAAGTGACATCTTTGCTTTTCAACACTTTAAAGAGGTCTTTTGCAGCAGATTTGTCCAATGCACTGCATCTTTTAATTTCTTGACTGCTGCTTCCATGGGTATTGATTGTGGATTCAAGTAAAATGACATTCTTGACAACCTCAATCTTTTCTCCATTTATCATGATGTTGCTTATTGGTCCAGTTGTGAGGATTTTTGTTTTCTTTATGTTGAGGAGCAATCCATACTGAAGGCTGGGGTCTTTGATATTCATCAGTAAGTACTTTAAGTCCTCTTCACTTTCAGCAAGCAAGGTTGTATCATCTGCATATTGCAAGTTGTTAATGAGTCTTCCTCCAATCATGATGCCCCATTCTTCTTCATATAGTCCAGCCTCTCGGATTATTTGCTCAGCATACAGATTGAAGAGGTATGGTGAAATGATACAACCCTGACACACACCCTTCCTGACTTTAAGCCATGCAGTATCCACTTGTTCTGTTGGAATGACTACCTCTTGATCCATGTACAATTTCCTCATGAGTACGATTAAGTGTTCCGGAATTCCCATTCTTCACAATTTATCCATAATTTGTTATAATCCACGGAGTCAAATGCCTTTGTATAGTCAATAAAACACAGGTAAACCTCTTTCTGGTATTCTCTACTTTCAGCCAGGGTCCATCTGATGTCAGCAATGATATCCCTGGTTCCAGGTCCTCTTCTAAATCCTGCTTGAATTTCTGGCAGTTCCCTGTCGATGTACTGCTGCAGCCGCTTTTGAATGATCTTCAGCAAAATTTTACTTGTGTGTGATATTAATGATATTGTTCGATGATTTCCAAATTTGGTTGGATCACCTTTCTTGGGAAAGTCAGTTGGCCAGGTAGCTGTCTTCCAAATTTCTTGGCATAAGCGAGTGAGCACTTCCAGTGCTGCATCAGTTTGTTGAAACACCTCAGATTGATATTCTGTCAATTCCTGGAGCCTTGTTTTTCACCAATGCCTTCAGTGCAGCTTGGACTTCTTCCTTCAGTACCATCGGTTCCTGATAATATGTTACCTTCTGAAATGGTTGAGCATCGACCAATCCTTTTTGGTATAGTGACTCTGTGTATTCCTTCTGTCATAGATTGAATGTGAACCCCCAAAATATATGTCAACCTGGCTGGGTCGTGATTCCCAGTATTGTACGATTGTGTACCATTTTGTAATCTGATGTGATTTCCTTATGTGTTGTAAACTCTATCACTAAGATGTAATAAGATGGATTAGCGGCAGTTATACTGATGAGGTATACGAGACTGTATAGTGTCTTAAGACAATCTCTTTTGAGATATGATAGAGAGAAGCTAGCAGAGACACGTGGGAACCTCATACCATGAAGAAAGCTGTGCTGGGAGCAGAGTGCATCCTTTGGACCTGAGGTTCCTGCACAGAGATGCCCCCAGACCAACGGACGACTGAAGACAAGGACCTTCCTCTGGAGCCAAAAGAGAGAGAAGGCCTTCTCTTGGAGCTGATGCCCTGAATTTGGACTTGTAGCCTACTAGACTGTGAGAGAATAAATTTCTCTTTGTTAAAGCCATCCACTTGTGGTATTTCTGTTATACAGCACTAGATGACTAAGATACCTTCTATTTTCTTTTGATGCTTCCTGCATCATATAATATTTTCCCCATAGAATCCTTCAGAATTGCAACTCAAGGCTTGAATTTTTTCTTCAGTTCTTTCAACTCGAGAAATGCTGAGTGTGGGTTTGTTCTTCTTCTGGCACTATATCCGACAACGTTCTGCTTCTATTCATAAGGTTTTCACTGGATAATTCTTTTCAGAAGTAGACCCCTGGGTCCTTTTTCCTAGTCTGTCTTACTCTGGAAGCTCAGCTGAAACTTGTCCCCCATCGGTGACCCTGTTGGTATTTGAATACCGGTGGCATAACTTTCAGCATCATAGCAACACACAAGCCCCCACAGTACGAGAAACTGATAGATGCACGGGGGTTTATACTGCTACTACTTGATATTTGTTAATTAAAGAAATTGAATTTTTTTCCCAGAGAATTGACTGCCTTCATCCATTGTTCTTTAGTTTTCATTATTGTATTTTTACTCCACATGTAAATCATTCAGATAAGAAATCGTCAGCAGGAAACAAGATCACAGGAGGTGGGCTTTAAAGCAGGGATGGGAAGAGTTTCTTAGGTCTCCTTCTTTGGAGAATAAAACCAGTTCCCACTGAGCTGATTCCAACTCATGGTGACCCCATCTGTGTCAGGGTAGAACTGTGCTCCATAGGGTTTTCAATGGCTGGCTTTTCAGAAGCAGATTGCCAGTCCTTTTTTAGAGGCATTGTGATGGTTAACACTGTGTGTCAACTTGGCTGGGCCATGATTCTAAGTGGTTTGGTGGTTATGATTTAGTTTGGCAGTTATGTAATGATGTAATTTGGCAGTAAGAGCTTGACTGCTAACAGAAAGGTCAGCAGTTCAAATCCACCAGTCGCTGCTTAGAAATCCTACTGGGCGGTTCTACTCTGTCCTATTATAGGGTCGCTAACAGTCGGAATCAACTTGATGGCAATTGGTTTGTTTTTTTGGTTAATTTGGCAGTTGTATAGTGATGTAATCAACTCCATAATGAGATCTTCTATGAGCAGCCAAACAGTTGAAAGGGAGTTTCCTTGGGGCTGTATAAATTGATGTTCCAGCGAGGCTTTTGCTTTGGATACTGCATCCAGCTTGTTATCATCTGATCATCATTTGGGTCTTGGGACTTGAGCTAGCAGCTTACCTGCCAACATTGGGATTTGTCAGCCTACGCAGCCTATGACCCAGCGACCTGCTGTCTGACCTGCCAATCTTGAGCTCATCAGCCCCTGCAGCTATGTGAGTCAGAAGAAGCCCACAGCCTGACACCTGACTTATGGACTTCGGACTTGCCAACCTCTACAACTGCATGAGCCATTTCCTTGAGATAAAGCTCTCTCTCTCTTTCTCTCTCTACACATATATATATATTTACATATGTGCTTCACTGGTGTTGCTTGTCCAGAGAACCCAGCCTAAGACATTTGGTACCAAGAATGGTTCTAGAGAAACAAAATTATAAGGATGTTTTTTCTAAATTGATTCTCAAGTCTGGTTTGTCTTAAAGATGTTGATGACCCTGCTTCCAGTAGTAAAGTGGACACTGCTAATCCATGTCATGAGGTGGCAATAGAAATATGCAAAATATTACCACCAACAGATGAAATATTGGGAGAGGCAAGGCTCTGTGTGATTGTATGTTTGATACCTTTCTACAATTTTGTCATAATGAGAAATATAAGGAAGCTGGTTGGTTTGTCCTACTTTCACCAGACAAACTGGAGATAGAAAGGAATGAGCTCAGGGCTTCAGAGTCAAAGCTCAAGCACAACGTAAGTGACCTCAAAGATTCCACTTTAGCCTTGAAAGAAAGCCTTATTTCTTGTAGTAACAAGGCTGATATTGCCGAAAACCAAATCCAGTGTCTTATCGTAAGAGTGACCGAATTATAATGCCAATTGAATTCCCAACATCGACTAGTGTCTTAAGTAAAAGTGAGGACATCGATTGGGAAGAAATGGGATCCTGAAACTTGGCATGGGGCCATATGAGTAGATAATAAGGAAGCTGGGAACACTGAGACCCTTAATTACGATGAATCGCTCCTGACCAAAAAAAAAAAAAATTAGCCCCTCCACCCCCAGCTGATGAGATTAACCCAGCTGACTCTAAATAGCCTTTGTCTGAGTCATCATCTGGGGCATCACCTGAGGCAGATGCCTTACAAGAAATTGCCGAATGTTCTTAGAACACATCTCCACCACCCATTTTTGCTTCTAGACCTATAATTAGACTTAAGTCCCAGCAAGCCCCAAAAGGTGAAGTACAAAGTGTGAGCCAGGAGGAGGTATGCTATACTCCAAAAGAACTACTTGACTTCTCTAATATGTACAAACAGAAACCTGGAGAATATGTGTGGGAATGGCTATTAAGGGTGTGGGATAACGGTGCAAGGAACATAAAGATGGGTCAGTCTGAGTTTATTGATATGGGCCCACTAAGCACAGATTCTTCGTTCAGTGTTTCAGCTCGAGAGATTAGGAGAGGATCTAATAGTTTATTTGGTAGGTTTACTAAAGCATGGATTATGCAGTGGCCTCCACTAAATCAAGTTGAAGCAACTGACCTGCCTTGGTATACTGTAGAAGAAAGAATCCAAACGCTTAGGGAAATTGGCATGTCAGAGTGGATTTATCAGGTTAGAACCACAGATCCTCACATGGAGTGCCCAGAGGACACACCTTTTACCACAACAGTGAGGAACAAATTTGTGAAGGGAACCTTAGCATCCTTGAAGATTGCTGCGATTGCTGTTTTATGTAAGTCAGATTTGACAGTGGAAACTGCCCTAACTGAATTAAGACACCTAACTACAATGGGGCTGATTTGACCCCGTGGTAGTAGAGGCCAAGTAGCAGCCCTCAATCAACAAAGACAAGGTGAGTATGGTTACCATAATGGACCATGGAGTCAAAGCAGTAATCAGCATGGTCTGACTCCTAGGGACTTAATGGCATTGGCTACTTAGTCATGGTGTCCCTAGGAGTGAAATAGATGGGAAATCTACTTGATCTGTACAAGTGGAAGAATTCTAGGTAAAGTGAATGGCAGTCTAACTTGAACGGCCAGAATATTTGTCTTTGGGGGTTGGAAACATTACATATAAACTTACAGATATATTTTAATACACACATAGATACATAAAAAAATACACATGTCTATAATAATGGACTATGTTGGCATTTTGTCAGTTGTAGTAATAACTCCACTTGTGGAAGTTTCTGGATCATCTGGATTATCCTTGGGAATGCGGATGGCATTAGTAGTCAGAAAATAAGTAAGAGTTGTCTGTATGGTCTTTTTTCATGCTGCAACAGTGTATGTAGTACATACTGCTAACAATAAGATGTACAAAAAAAACAACAACAGCAGATGGTGGTAAGTGCAGTTTATTGCAACTAGAACACTTCATAAATAGGGGACTATGTGTAAAAGAAAACAAAACCAAAAAAACTGTCCACGGTTGGGCATAGTGAGAACCGCACATCTAGTCCAAATCCAAACCGGTTGCTGTCGAGTGAATTCATGGTGACCCCATGTGTATCAGAGTGGAACTGCTCCACAGGGTTTTCAAAGCTGTGACCTTTGAGAAATAGATCATCAGACCTTTCTTCTGAGGTGTCTTTGGGTGGGTTCGAATTGCTAACCTTTTGTTTAGTAGTCGAGCACTTGACTTTCTGCACCACACAGGGGCCCCCTGATTTAGCCCAATCCCTTCTTTTATTAAGTGGGAAAATTGAGACTGAGATAGAGGATGTTGTTTGACCAAGGACAACCAGCTAGTTAGTAGTGAAACCCTGACAAGACTGTGAAAGTCTTGAAGATAGGATCCCTGTGTATTCATTTTTTAAATTCTCAAATTAGTTGTTCTGCGATTCTGTGTTCTTAGAGTGTGGTCAGGCCTAGAAATCACTTTCTCTTAGATGCTTGCCCACCTTCTCTTGCTGAGCTTTCTTTCCCACTTGAGTCCCTCACTCCCCCCAGGGACCCTCACACTGTCTCCTAATTGTACAAAGCCTCACTCTAACATGCTACCCAGGCTTGGCCTTTCCCTTCTCCTAGGAGTCCTTCAAAACTTTCCTGTTTAGTCTCCTGTTTTCTCAAACTTGCTGGCCAATCTAATATATCAGCAACCAGTTCATTTATTTACCAGATATTTATTGATCTAAGTGCTTAGGATACATCACAGAACAAAAGGACAAAAATCCCTGCCTGTGTGGGCTTACATTCTAGCAGGATGATAAAAGCTTACAGCTTTTCCTTTCTTAGGAGAATTTTACAACAACACTGTAAGCCAAAGTAAGTGTGAAAATGGCATGGGGGCAGAGTCTGACCTCCTCTAACTTCACAAGGGGGAAGGAGAATCAAGATCAACAGCCCAAGGCTGATTCCTATGAGGTGGAGGTCAGCCATGTCTCCTCTCTTCAAAATATTTACCAATTCTGATACCAACCATCCCTTCCACGGCGCTGTCTACTTCTCTCTTAGGTTTGATAGTTCATTGCAACGGCCACACAGAACTCACAGACAATACTCATGATTACAGGGTTTATTAGGGAAGTAACAGGTTACAATTTAGGTTCAGGAACACTCAGGATGCAGTTCTTCCATCAGGACAACCTCTTCCAAGCTGTGCCTGCAGTCATGTCTCTCTCTGGCCTTAGACCTCTGCCCTGCTCAGACAAGTGTTACAAAGCTCTTTTAGCTCTGCCAATAAGTGCCCAGAGGCACTCTACTCCGCCAACAAGACTCCTGTCCAAAGGCACTCAGCTTTCTCACTCTGTGGCCGGGAATCCCACCACGCCATCTCCTGCCATCGTTTCTCTGCCACTGCATCTTGAGCTTTCTCTCTCTCTGTCTCCTGTTTGCAGTAGCTTCTCAGCACAAGGATCCCAGGTCCAAAGGACGTGCTGTCTGTTCCTGGCTGTTCTTCCTCAGTGGTGGTGGGATTCTCTCCTTCCTGCCTCTGGAATGGCTCACTTCAAGCCCAGTGGGAATGGCAAAACTGACCAATCTCTTTGGTGGGTCACAATTACCCTATCTGAACAGTCCCACCCAATCACCTGAGTGGGAGTTACAAGTCCATGGTAAGAAAGGACACAGAAAAGCGAACCATCATACTGCAGTAAGGAAGAGTTAAGAGGAAATTTTTGGCATCCATAGTGAGCTAGTGGGAAGAACAGCGAGTTAGATTCCCAGGGCTGCCATAACAAAGTACCACAGACTGGGTAGCTTATAAGAACAGAAATTTATTGTCTCAACTCTGGAGGCTAGGATCCCGAATTAGGATGTTGTCTGTGTTGATTCCTTCTGAAGGCTCTGAGGGAGAATCTGCTCCATGCCTCTGTCCTGGTAATGGCCAGTGATCTTTGGCATTCCTTGCCTTGTAGATGCATCAGTCCAATCTCTGCTTCCATCTTCACATGACTGTCTTCCCTCTGTGTGTCTTTAGTGTTTCTTCCCTTTTATAAGACACAGCTCATATAAGATTAGGACCCTTTCTACTCCAGTATGACCTTATGTTAACAGATAACATCTTCAAAGACCCTATTTCCAAACAAGATCACATTCACACGTACCACCTCGTGTCTGTCAGTTTGTCACACTGTGATGGATTGTGTGTTGCTGTGACACTGGATGCTTTACCATTGGTATTTCACATATGAGCAGGGTCATCTTTGATGGACAGGTTTCAAAGACGCTTCCAGACTAAGACAGACTAAGAAGAAGAACCTGGAAGTCTACTTCTGAAAAAATTGGTGAGTGAAAATCTTATGAATAGCAGTGGAACATTGTCTGATATAATGTCTGAAGATGAGCCCCTCAGGTTGGAAGGCACTCAGAATACAACTAGGCAAGAGCCACCTCCTCCAAGTAGAGTTGACCTTAATGACGTTTATGAAGTAAAGCTTTCAGTACCTTCAGTTGGCTGATGTGGCAAGACTCAAAATAAGAAGAAACAGCTGCAAACATCCTTTAACAATCAGAACATGGAATGTACAAAGTACGAATCTAGGAAAATTGGAAGTTGTTAAAAATGGAATGCATAAACATAGGTATCATAGGCATTAGTGAGCTGAAATGGACTGATATTGGTGATTTTGTATCAGCCAATCATATGGTCTACTATAATAGGAATGACAAATTGAAGAGGAATGGCATTACATTCATCAATAAAAAGAACACTTTAAGGTCTGTCCTGAAGTACAACACTGTCAGTGATAGGATAATATCCATATGCCTACAAGACCAGTTAATACGACCATTATTCACATTTCGGTACCAACCACTAATGCCAAAGATGAAAAAATTGAAGACTTTTACCAACTTCTGCTGTCTGAAATTGATCAAATGTGCAATCAAGACACGTTGATAATTACTGGTGATTGGCATATGAAAGTTGGAGACAAAGAAGAAGGATTAGTAGTTGGAAAATATGACTTCGGTGATAGAAACATGTTGGAGATTGCATGATAGAATTTTGCAAGACCAATGACTTCTTCATTGCAGATATCTTTTTTCAAAAACATAAACAGTGAATATACACGTGGACCTCATCAGATGGAATACACAGGAATCAAATCAACTACTTCTGTAGAAAAAGATGATGGAAAAGCTCAGTATCATCAGTCAGAAAAAGGCCAGGGGCCGCCGACTGAGGAACAGACCATCAATTGCTCATATGTAAGTTCAAGTGGAAGTTGAAGAAAACTAGAACAAGTCCACAAGAGCCAAAGTATGACCTTGAGCATATCCCATCTGAATTTAAAGACCATCTCAAGAATAGATTTGACACATTGAACACTAATGACCGAAGACCAGACGAGTTGTGGAATGACATCAAGGACATCATACATGAAGAAAGCAAGAGATCATTAAAAAGAAAGAAAGTGCCAAATAATAAAAGCCTAGATTGCCTTGAAGAGACTGTTGGTGGAATTATGGACGTCAAAGATAATTCTGGTGAGGACTCAGAAGGAAGTGAGGAAAGTTGTTACACTGGAGACGGCGCAGATGGCAAGAAGCAGCTGTAGAGAAGCAGCAGGAGCTGAACCAGGAAATCAACATGAGACAGCACTGGAGCCAATCCATGGAGTGAGAGAATAGAGTGCCATTGTGCAGGAGGCCTCATGGTGGAGTAGGGTGCCTCCAGGCACTTATCAGTGAAGCTAGGCTTGCCAACCCATGGAACGAGAGCTGAGTGCCTTACTGCCGAAGTTTACTGGTGGAGTGGGGTGCCTCCAGGCACTTATCAGTCAAGCTACAGAGCTTTGGAACACTTGCCTCAGCAAGACAGACTCAGGTGGAGAGGCTCGAGGGGCCAAGAGACCAAGAAACAAGGAAGCAGAAGCTGAACAGACAAGGAGCATGGAAAGTAGAGCCTCAGTCTCAAAGGGTAGAGCCATGACCTCTGGAGTCTCAAAGGGTGGAGCCATGTCCTCTGGAGTTTCAAAGAGTGAGGCCACAGTCTCCTAGGTCTCAGGGTCAGATCTTCAACTCGGTTCTGGAGTATGTGGCTGCCTTCCACAAGTGCCAGTGGGATGGCACCAGATCCACTGCCCAAAGCTGAGGAGGCAGGACTGCCATGCCCAAGGGGCAGAAGGATGAGGCCTGCCAGGGCCAAGGGGATAGGGTTGCCACTCAGATGGACTGGAGAATGAGGCTGCCCAAATATGAGGGAGCAGAGTTGTCATTCCAGTGGACCAGGAAGGTGGAGCTGAAATGCAGGGCTGAGAGGCCTCCATCCAGAATCTGGAGAGTGTGGCCAAAACCCAGAGTATGGAGGGCAGGGCCATTGCCTAAATGGTCTCACAGAACAGAAGATTATTTTCAAGACTTGAGAGCTAATACAATGTATTCTGCTGACTTGGCTTGGTGTCAGTTATCCCTTCTTTCCCTCCAATTTCTTCCATTTGTAATGGAAATTTCTAGTTTGTGCCTTTTCCACCATTGTACTTTGGAAGCAGATAACTTGTATTCTAGATTTCACAGATGAAGAGGAATTTTTGGATTTTGGATTTGAGTTAATTTAAGACTTTTGCTATGATATGATGGGGTGAATGGGTTTTACTTGTGATAAGGACATGAATATTGCGGGTTCAAGGGGGTGGAATATTAAGGATTGAATTGTGTCCCCCAAAAATGTGTGTCAATTTTGCTAGGCCATGATTCCAAGTATTGTGCGATTGACCACCATTTTGTCATCTGATGTGATTTTCCTATGTCTTGTAAATCCTACTTCTATGATGTTAATGAGGCAGAATTAGTGACAGTTATGTTAATGAGGCAGGACTCAATCTACAAGATTAGGCTGTATCTTGAGTCAATCTCTTTGAGATATAAAAGGGAGGCCAGCAGAGAAACAGGGGGACCTCATACCACTAAGAAACAAGAGCCAAGAGAACAGTACTTCCTTCGGACCTGGGGTCCCTGCACTGAGAAGCCCCTAGACCAGGGGAAGATAGAAGACAAGGACCTTCTCCAAGAGTCAACAGAGAGAGAAAGCCTTCCCCTGGAACTGGCGCCCTGAATTTGGACTTCTAGACTCTAGACTGTGAGAGAATAAATTTCTCTTTGTGAAAGCTATCCACTTGTGGTATTTGTGTTATAGAAGCACTGGATAACTAAGACAACGTGGAATGAGGGATATCATAGCTGATGTCAGATGGATCCCGGCTGAAAGCAGAGAATGCCAGAAAGATGTTTACCTGTGTTTTACTGACTATGCAAAGGCATTCAACTGTGAGGATCATAACAAATTATAGATAACATTAAGAAGAATAGGAATTCCAGAACACTTAATTATGCTCATGAGGAACCTGTACATAGAGCAAGAGGCAGTCATTCGAACAGAACAAGGGGATACTGCGTGGTTTAAAGTCAAGAAAGGTGTGCATCAAGGTTGTATCCTTTCACCATGCTTATTCAATCTGTATGCTGAGCAAATAATCTGAGGAGCTGGAGTATATGAAGAAGAACAGGGCATCATAATTGGAGGAAGACTCATTAACAATTTGCAATATGCAGATGACACAACCTTGCTGATGAAAGTGAAGAAGACTTAAAGCACCTACTGAAGAAGATCGAAGACCACAGCCTTCAGTATGGATTACACCTCAACATAGAGAAAACAAAAATTCTCACAACTGGACCAATAAGCAACATCATGATAAATGGGGAAAAGACTGAGGTTGTCAAGAATTTCATTTTACATGGATCCACAATCAACACCCGTGAAAGCATCAGTCAAGAAATAAAACGACGTCTTGCACTGGGTAAAACTGCTGCAAAAGAACTCTTTCAAGTGTTAAAAAGAAAGATGTCACTTTAAAGACTAAGGTGGGCCTGACCCAAGCCATGGTGTTTTCAACTGCTTCATATGCGTGTGAAAGATGGACAATGAATAAGGAAGACTGAAGAAGAATCGATGCCTTTGAATTATGGTGTGGGCAAATAATATTGAATATTATGTTTTGGATGAAGTATAGCCAGAATGCTCATTAGTCCTGAGGATGGCAAGACTTTGTCTCATATACTTTGGACATGTTATCAGAAGGGACCAGTGCCTGGAGAAGGACATCATGCTTGGCAAAGTAGAGGGTCATCAAAAAAGAGGAAGACCTTCAATGAGATGGATTCACATAGTGGCTACAACAACAGGATCAAGCATAACAACGATTGTGAGTATGGCACAGGACCAGGCAATGTTTCCTTCTGTTGTACGTAAGGTTGCTATGAGTTGGAACCAACTCGACGACACCTAACAACAACAACACGGAGGTTAGGACATCAACAATATATCTTTTGAGTGGACACAATTAAGTCCATAACAGACAGTAATGGCATGGGGCATGGGTTGGGTTTAGAATTCTCAGAGTCATTTTAACAAGTATGCCAGCGCTTATACACCATATCAGTGTTTCACTTTAAAGTAGTACTTCTCAAACTCTGGAGCCCTGGTGGTGCAGTAGTTAAAAGCTACAGCTGAAAACCATAAAGGTCGGCAGTTCAAATCCACCAGCTACTCCTTGGAGACCCTATGGGGCAGTAGTTCTACTCTGTCCTATAGGGTCACTATGAATTGGAATTGACTCCATGGCAACGGGGTTCACAGGTTCTCAGACTCTGAAGTGCATTCAATCACTTGGGGATCTACTTAAGATGAAGACCCCAAGTCAGTAAGTCTGGGGTGGGGCCTAGAATTTTGCATTTTAACCCACAAATGATGCTGACCCATGGACCATACTTGGCGCACCAAGGCTTTAAAGCAGATTCTGTTGAGCACTGACTCTGCCAGGACTAATATCTATAACAATAATATTATTACAAATCTGCTATGGATTGAATTGTGTCCCCCAGAATACGTGTTGAAATCATAACCCCTACACTTGTGGATGTGATCCTGTTTGAAAATGCGGTTTTCTTTGTTACGTTAATGAGAGCCTATCAGTTTAGGTTGTGTCTATACCTAATCACTTCTGAGTTATAAAAAGAGCAGATTAGGCACAGAAGGGAGCATGTGATGGGGAGGACAGTTGCCATGTGAGGATCCCCAAGGAACCAGGGATGCCTGGGGCCACTAACAAGGAAGGAATAGACTCAGCCAAGATCCTGATTTGGATTTTTAGCCTCCCAATTGTGAGAAAGTTAATTTCTGTTCTTTAAAGTCATCCACCTGCGGTATTTGTGTTACAGCAGTATTAGGGACAAATGAAGAACAGGCCTCGAGGACGGAGGTGACTTAGTCAAGATCCAAAGCAGGTTCCTGCCCAGCTGAGGCCTGACTCCAGGACTCCTGAGCCCAAGGTCAGAGCTCAGCGGAAGCTGAGCAGGAGGCAGGACAGCAGCTCTGGCCCCCTGACTCTGTTAGCTGAGGTGCTTGATAAGCCCTCATCCTACAGTCCTACAGTCCCACTACAGGGGCCCCACTCAACATTCCTCCTGCTAAGCTCATGAATGCCCCCATGCTCCATTCCCTAACACCTCAGGAAAGTGAGGCTTTTTATTTTCTAGACATTTTAAAATTGTGAAATATAGCACATGTACAGAAAGCAGCCTAACCACATCCATGCCAAGATATCAAATGTTGCCTGGACTCCAAAAGGCTCTGGTGTTCCTGCCTGACCCTCCCTTCCCCCAGGAGTCAGCTACTACCTTGACTTTCAGGGACAGCATGTCCTTGCTTCTCTCTCAGTTCACACCACCTGTCCATGCATCCCACCACAAAACAGCTCCAGGTTGCCTGCTGTGAGCTCTATACAAATGGGAGCATGCTGTATGTTTGCTTTGTGATTCTTTTCCCCACATGATGTTGGTAAGAGTCATCCGTCTCATTGGGTGTCTCTGGCCGTGACTTATACATTTTCTTTACTGTCGAGTGTTCCATTGTATGAACAACATGATATATATGTTCATTCTTCTGCTGATGGATATTTGGGGAGTTTCCAGATGTGGGCTATCGTGAACACCGCTGATTCACACATTCTTGGTAAGGAGCTCTCTGCTCACGTTATTCATGGAGGGTGAAGCCCTAGGAGGGAAAGGACTTTCAGAGGAGAAGCAGCAGGGTCCAGGCCCCAGGTGGGAAAGGGCCACGGGCCTCGCCATCTCCCAAGCTCTCTATGTCTCACGCTTTGCAAGGCTGTGGACACAGCAAACCAAGTAGGTGAGTTTTCAAGGTTTTCTTGTAAAACAGAGCTAAAGTCACAGGGAGTAGGAAAACTCCCACTCAACCCACACAACACACCTTCAATGAGCACCTACTAAGGGCCAGGCCATGTGCTTGGCTCTGCAGGACCTCAGACACAAAGGACGCACTGCTGTCCTCAGGAGCTCACAGTCTGAAGGGGGAGACAGAGGCATGACCACCTTTCATATGAATCTCAGAAGTGCTAAAATGGTCAAGGAACCCCCTCCTGGAGCTTCAGAAATGGGCTCCTGGGAAGTTACATTTCTGCTGGACCTGAGGAGTTGGTGAATTTTAGGTGGGCAGACATGGGGAGAGGAAGGCATTCCTGGCAGCTGCAAAGGCCCCCAGAGGTAATGGTGCTCAGGGTCCTGGACGGCAGGGCCCAGACTTACAGGAACATTTTAGAAATTAAAAAAAATTAGGAGGCAAGCATAGTATACCTGCTTTTAATTTTCACACATTGTGACATTACAAAAATAAGTGATAGAAAATAAGATAAACGCTACCATCTATTTTCACCATTATTTCAAAAATGCAAGAACATGTTAATCCTCTACCACCACATCTTCCCAGAAAGGACATAGTCTCCAAATAAATGATTCTCCTTCATAGTGTATAAAGTTGGTTTCATAAAAATTACCACCAAATCCTCATTTTCCATTTTGCCATAGACCCTTAAAAATTTTCATCACGGACTAGCATCAATTTGCAAAATAGGGTCGGGGAGCCACTTGGTGGGGGTCGGAGAATGGCTGGAGGCATCTGGGGCATGGACATGGGGTGGGTGAAGAGGAGTTTGTGGGGAGAAGACTGGAGGGTGGTCAGTCTGGGCAAGTGGACGGGGCTCAGGTGAAGAAGTTAGGGTTTTATCCTGGAGGCACAGTTAACACTAAAGGACTGTGGCAGAGGAGTGTAATAATCTGGTTTACATTTTAGAAAGACTATTCTGGAGGGAGCATGGAGGTTGAGTTAGCTGAGGAGGCTGGAGACAGAGTCAGTTGCCAGGGCTCTGTACTTCCTTTAAGGAGTGAGCCCCCACCCCAGGACAGCCAGGAGACCCCAGGCAAGGGTGGAGAGGCAGCCCCCAGAGTCATCCAGGAGCCAGAAGTGGAGTGAAGGGGAGGTATGGGCAGCACTATTGTTCCACATGGAAGTAGAACTGGGTGACCTTGGTGGCATTTCCAGGCTTGTTGGTAAGACTGACGGGCCCATCCCCTTCAGACTCTGTGCAGAGGAACCAGCCAGGGTAGGCAGCCGACTCGAAGCTGGTGGTGGGGCCATTCTGTGAGTGGATGAAAGTGAAGCACTTGGCCTCTTCCTTGTTCCTGCCCAGGTCAGTGATGTTAACTTCCTGGAAGCCAAAAAATGGGCAGGTGAGAGCTGAGGACCTGGGAGGGCTTGTCTATTCCACCTACAACATGGCCTTCTGGCTACTGGAGAATGCTGACCTAGAGGCCACTGCAGGAGACCATTGTGCCCGGAATCCAGGACATCCATGACATAAAGAGCTGTCCATTGCCACATGTTGACTTTGGAAGTCTGGCCACTATGGCCATGGGCCAGTCACTGGTAAACATATGACGCCATCATCAGAGGCCAAGGCCTGTGGAGGCTGCTGCTGTGTCCGGGTCTCAGCGTCAGAGGACGGGGGTGGGTGGAGGAAGTGGGCAGAGTGTTGCAGCTCATTTGATGTGTTACACGCAATTCCCTGGTCGTCCCTCCTTCACACAGAGCAGGCTGACACCCTCCAAAAGAGTGTCCTGTCCTCTGGTGGAGGGAAGTGATGGTGTCACCATTATGGACACTCAGATTTGGGTTAGGATCTAGTCCAAGAAGCCCCTGAGACAAAGTCATCTTTTCCCAGAGCTGGGCAGCCACTAATATTGCATGGGATTAAGGAGCACAGGGCCCTGAATTGGAATCCAACTAATCAATTTTGAGAAGAGAAAGGTTGGGTTTGGCAGAAGAGTGCAGGCCTATGTAGGTTTCCTGGTGGGGGCCCTGGGGTAGGGGCCTAGACCACAGGGATTCAGGTCCCATGGTAAACTGTTACATTGGTGGCCCCCAGTGAAGCAAACTTCTCAGTGTTCATACCCTGTGCAGTCCTCTCTCTTACTGACTTTAGACTTAGGCATTTGACTGACTTCGGCCAGAGGACATTACAAGTGCGATGCAGAGGTTTAATAAGCACTTGCA
>NW_004444155.1:1949919-1957971 GCF_000243295.1 Trichechus manatus latirostris
GCTGAGGGGACACTTTAAGATTTCCATCCTGTGACCACGGCAAGGCAAAGGAGACTGCCATGTCGACCCCAGAGGAGCTGCTTATAAAGAAGGTGCCTGCTCACCCAAACCGGGATGCTGCCGCCCTGTCCTGCTCTGAGAAACGGAAATGTCCATTTACAAAAATAGAAACCCTCACTGTTGTCACTTTCAACCCTGTGTCGCAACAGCAGTGTCGTAACTCATTCCGTCCCTTTCCTCCGGAGTAATTTCCCCCAAATTGAGATTTCTATTTCCCCATCACTGAGTTCCTGGGGAGAAGAGGGCAATGAACACCTAGCACCTCTCCCCCACTCAGCTGGTGGACAGGTACCCTGAGACAGTTGGTTAATCAAAAAAAAAGAAATTTGGGCAGAAATGTCCCCCTTTCGTAGTTAAGTCATATAATAGGGCTCCGCAGCCCATGAAACACTCTCATGTCACTTTGTGTTCTTTGAAGGGATGTGGCCTTGTCGGACTGTAGAGCAGGGACTGGTAAACTCTCTGTGAAGGACCAGGTAGTAATATTTTAGGATCTGCAGGCCAGGAAGTCTCTGCCATGATTACTCAGCTCAGCTGTTGTAGGGTGAAAGCAGCCGTGGACCATATGGAACCACACAAATCTGCCTGAGCTCCAATATGACTTAAGTTACAAAATCAGGTGGTGGCTGGAGCTGGCCTGCCAGCCATAGTTTGCCCACCTTCTCTAGGGTAAATTGTGCCTTCCTGAGAGGTGCTTGGAAACCAACTCAGTACCCCACATCTTTACAGTTATAGTCTCAGGAAAATGGGGTGAACCCAGCACTTAAACATTATGGATCCAAACTCCATGTCTGCCACTTGTCATTTGCCACCCGTGTGACCTTGAGTAAGTGTCTTCACCTATTTGGGCCTCAGACTCCTCATCTATAGATGAAGATGATCATGTCTTCCTTGCAAGTGGAAGGAAGGAAAAAAGAAAGGGAGGGAGGGAGGAGAAAGTTCCTGGTCCATAGTGGGCACCAATAAACATTAACTTCCTTCCTTACAGCATTCTAGACAGTTAGGAAAAAGGTGAGTATACTCCTATTCTATGGATAGAAAAGAGTTGAAGAGGGTGTCTTCAAGATGCGTAATGCTTGTGCAGAAGGATAGATGATACCATTTTAGAACTAAATGGGAGCTTAGTGATCTTCTGATCCCACGCCATCGGCGTTTTACAGAAGACCCAGAGAGATCTGGAAAGGGGAAGGAACCTGACCAAGGTCACGTAGCTCATTAACAGCAAAGGTATGTTCAGAATTTCAGGTCTCCTGACTCCCAACCCAGACCCTCCTTTCTACAGCAGTCATGTGCCCAAATGAGGGTTAAGTCCTTCAAAGGAGGAAGGTTGCAGATGAATATCACAGATTTTATAGAGCTCTTCTTTCAGCGCAGGTGGAACATTCCTTCCAACGTCCTATCACCTCCCTTGAGACTGCTTTGAAGGTTAATAGGCCATGTAGGTGTCCCTGCTCTGTTCTTACAAGCTATGTGAATTTGAGGGCGTCATTCACTTTCTTTGGAACACCTGGGAGAAATAATAACCACCTTTCTTGGCCAGGGGGCATTTTGCTTGTTCATTTGCTTGTTTGCTTTTGTGGGGGCTAGCTGAAAAAGAATGGAATTCCTGGGTAGTACAAACGGTTAAGCATTCTAACCAAAAGGTTGGAAGTTGAAGTCCACCCAGAGGCACCTTGGAAGAAAGGCCTGGTGATCTACTTCTGAAAAACCAGCCATTGAAAAGTCTATGGAGCACAATTCTACTCTGACACACATGGGGTCACCATGAGTCAGAATGGACTCTGATTTAGGAAATAATATTGGAGTTATTATTCCTTGTCCTTGAGCATAGAGAATGTGACCCAGCTGGAGCTGGGCTCACAAGGACTCACAAGGACGCATTAACTGGGCCCTGAGGTATAAAGACAATAGCTAAGATAATCTTGGAAAATATCTTTCAGGGAAACTTTCACATAAAGTCAATCAAACAGAACACAAAAGACTTTCCACTTTTATCTTTTTTCTATTAGCATTTAGTGAATAGAAATTTGTTGGACCAATGAAGACTCTCCTGACTCTCCTTACTGAAACCTGTACCAATGATTGCTAAGAAAGACAATTCAAAATGTAGGATCACAGTTTCTAGCCAATCTGAAAAGGCTAAGCTTTCAATGGTTTTGCCCATTTATAATGTTAATATATACTGATGGCTCTGTGCTTGTTCTTTGGACTTGGGCAGACGTGGCTGCAACCGCATGCTTGTCCGTTTTCCCATTCTTGCCTGTTCTGTAACTTTCCTTGGACTCTGGCAGACATGGATGTGGTAGCATGGATGTCTGTTTCCCACTTCTGCCCTTTTGAATATATGCCGAATAAAACTTTTTTTGCTTTACTAGACTTTGTGATGTTTTTCCTACAACAGTTAATGGCGTGGTGATCAAGGATCTGCAGCTATAAATCCACTCAACCTCGAGGAGACCTGGACTTTGGAACAGAAGGTGGCAAAGAAAGGTCCTATCTTCTGGACCCACGTGTTTCCACTCCATGTCCCTTCGACATTGACGGGGTGAGTACTCTCGGAAAACGAAGCTTTGCTTATTCTTTTATTCTCTTTCTCATGTTTTCTTAAGTTTTTTTCAGCATATTTGGAAAACCGGTTGATTGATTGAGGAGAATCTTTCTTAGATTTTTGCTTGATTGTTTGGTTAAGAGTGACATTTAGTAACTCTTTCAGTGAACTGAAAACATTAAAGAGGTCATTCTATTTTCAAAGAGCTTTGAGTCACTATAAGCTGCAAAATTTGGACCTTTTTGTGGCTCAGAGAAAACCTGGAAAATAGTGCTCTGTTTTGCCAAATTTGCAGAGTGGTGGCAGCTCTTGCCTGTTTTGCCAAGTTCTCAGGGGCAGGTGGCAGCTTCTGACCTGTGTTTTGATATTTAAGGGAGAAGTGGTAGTTCTGTACCTGTTTTTTCCATTGACTTGAGTAGATCTTACCAAAAATTGCTATATACACTCTAAGAAACTAGGCTCCCCATAACCTTGTTTTGTGTGGTATTATCTGGTGAGTTTATGTGGTCTTTCTGTCTCCTTTTGTTCTAAGAGCTTGCTTCTGGTCTAGAGCGTTGTGTCTAAGTTTCTGTCTTGCATCAGGTTGGAGGTTATGGCTGAGAACTGGTGCTTTTCGTAAGGCTAGTCATGGAACCTCAGTTCTTCATCCAGAAAAAAAACCGCATCTTGTGTCTGTCTTATAATTTAAATTTTTAATAGCTACTTGGAGAAATTTTGATATAAATTGGTCTATTTGAAAAGTACACTAAGATCTTTATGTTCTATACTATGTCATTCATAAAAATGAAAACTTTCTAAGTAACTTAAGCTAGATATTATATGGAATGTGTTTTATTTAAGGAAAAAAGAGTTTTGTCTTAAAGTAAAAGTAGCAGTTCCAGAACAGTAAAAAAGAAATTAATTATCTTTTGTCCTTCAAAATTCCTAGGTCAACTTAAACATAAGTAAATGAATTGGGAATTCTTGCCAGCCAAGAACTGGTGGATTCATTTACAAAATTTCTAAAGAGCTTTTCTATTTACTGGGTAGATAGCCTTTCAAAATGTCTCCATCAATTTAAACATATGTAAATGTCTTCCAAATGTCTAGAGAGTGAGGGCAGGGCAAAATCAGTCCTCCTCAGCTCCCAGTCTCCAAGGTCATGTAGCTCCAGGGAAGCTTTTGAAAAATCCTTTTCCAGCTAGGTGGAGACTCTTTTAAGACAAAAAATATAAAAATTGCTGCTTTGCTATAGTTATCAGAAATTGAGTGGATCCTGATCATAGAACTGTAAACAAGTTCGCTCTATTATAGGGGAACTCTACAAAGTCAAAAAATAGAAATCACAATAAGACGCATCTGAAGTGGCCTGCAAAAATGTTTCCAGCAGTAGCCGTACGCTTAAGGTTATATCCATATCAATGCATTGGTCAATTGAGCAGAGACTTTGTGATTTCCAAAGCCAGCTGATACAATCTTTAAGGGCTAAAATTAGATTGGGATAAATATGAGAAGTAGTAAAGGTTGAATGAAATCTTAGAATATTTAAATAGACTTTTCTTTCAATTACAGTGATGTTTTATGACATACAGGCTTAAAATAATTCCGAAGATATTTTAGGTAACTTACAGATGTTAAATTGAGTTAATAGATATTTGTCATAATTTAAGCTTATATACTTTGGCTTTTTATGCTACGAGAGAAAGGATAGACAGATATATATACTGAAGTCTGCTAATGAGTGTGTTGATTTTTGCCATTTAAAGGGATGCACTATAAGAGATGAGCAGCAAAGACAACATTTAAGAGGTTTATTGAAAAAGACATTTGTCTGATATGGTCAAGTTTTATCTGTATGACTAAAGTTTAATGGTTTAATTTATGAGATTTTTAGGAGTTTTAATGCTAAGTAGCATATAAAACAAAGAATTGGGTTTCTCACTGTTAAAATAATAAAATTTTCTTTGATTTCTGAGTTTTGTGTAATCTACCTAGATGACAAAGGTTTGGCCTCTCATTAGAATAAGACTCCTGAGTCTGAATACTAAGTCACATGGCTTTTAGAAAAGAAAGCTAAGGTTTTTACTTTAAGATCTTTGGTTAAATAACTTAAGTATTGTTTCACAGTGACCTATAATATTATTATTTATTTATAGTTAACTTGATCGCAACTTTTTTTGAAACTAGCATCATCAAAGCCAATGGTTTGGGGAATTCACATCATTTACCTGGGAAGTTTTTTTTTTTGTTACTATTCAAGTATTTAGAGATTTGATAATCTCGGTATATTCTTGGTATATCCTGACTACATGGTATTTTGTTTCAAAATTATTATGTATATATCTGAACCTCTTTGAACACAGTTAATGGTTATATTTAGGAATATTTTTATCTAAAGTTTTTTTTAACTGATTTTATTTGGCCTTTATGTTGGGCTTGTAATTAATTTCTATCAGGTCTTTCACTATTAACAATATTATGTCTATGAATGAATCATGACCATATCAAGTTTTGTCATCTGCATATAAATTTTTACTTTGCTGATTTGCTGAAAACTTTTGACCAAAATATCTCAACAAAAAGATGGACTATATTGGACTTGCTAACCAGACTGTGACTAGACTGAATAAGATTTCCGGAACTCTTATGCAAAAGCTGATGATTTATCAGACTGCAGCTGATCCAGAATCATGTGGAACACAAATTAACTACATAAGACTGAGTAAACTAAAGGAAACTATGTTTTCTTTTATGTGGGAATATTGCTGATATTTTAAGGTCCTAATTTCTGGATATAAGAAATTATTTTCCTTTCTCCTAAATTATCTAACAGATAGGTTTAGATATTGTAACTCTTGAATTAGAAGTTCCTATTGGTAAACTTAGCAAAGTTGTAAATATCATAACCAGAGAAGTATCTGAAATTTGAGCTATGATTTTACAAAATAGAACAGCATTAGATCTCCTGTTAGTTCTCTTAAGAAACAGTTTTGTGCCTTACTAGATAAATGTTGCAGTATTTATAGTTTTGCAGAATGTAGTTGCTGTTGAGGCACATGAAAAAGTCACTAATGTTGCTTACGTACAGGCAAACACCTCATGAGATTTGTTTCCTTGGTTCAAAGACCTTAGGGTTATGGTTTCATTAGTTATTTAGGACAATTGGCCTAACATAATTGTTAGTGTTTCTGTTTTACTTCCTAGTTTGCTGTATGATGCCTGGGATCTTAAAAACCAGATGATGCCCAATTACCATTTGCTGAGCATTTTTGATAAAAGATTCTATAGCGAGATCATGATCCAAAAGAGGGAACCATGAAAAGGTTGTTTGTAATTCTCTTGGAATCCAGATTTCTGGCTTTCAGGGAGGTTAAGGTAAACTACACAGGATATTGCCTTTGGGTGTCTTTTTGAACCTCGAGCTTTGAGAAAAAATACTGGTTCCTGAAGCCACTTCGAGTCAAAAGATGGTCCAGATAAACCAGTAAGACCATTTTGCTCTGGGCATTGTACTTTTTTTTGAAGAATTCAGTCAGTTTTAGGAAACTAACTTCAAAGCTCAGACTGAGAGTTACGTTTAAGGTAAATTAGTAATTAGTTTAATCAGTCCTTAAGACAATGCCGTATGAAATACTTCTCTAATGTTTGTAATCAAACTGTCACCCTCTTACTATACAGAAAATCATGTATCTTTAAGAAATCATGTTCTCAGAGGAGATTGACCTCATTGCTCAGACTCCGTTTTGTCTTTGGTTCCATTTCTGCTTCTGAAAAAGTGACTCATAACTGTTAATAGGTAAACCAAGGAGGGACAGCTTGCCCTCAGGGAAGAACACTTAGTATGTTTTAAATAGACTAACTGAAGACCTCCTACAGGAGAGGTCCGTCCTGTATTATCTTGCTAATCGTGAATTCTCTAACGGAAACTTATTTTGTCACATGTAAATTTTTCTGTATTTTCTGTTTATTCTAGACAAACTTTGTGTGCTTCTTATGGATATATGTTTCTGTGTGATACATCCAACTATACTAATTTAGATGATCCTTTCCAACTAATAGTGAATTTATGTGGGCAATCTCTTGTTTAGATTCCTGAGGAATGTGTGGGCAACGCACTTTGAGAATTTTAGGATTATCTTTAGATATTCATAGTAACAATGCTAGTAAATATTGGAAAGGTAATGTTAATTTGTTACACATTGTAAAATGAAAGTCAGAAGAAAACCCATTGGTCCAACATTCAGGATATGGTTGGTAGCTTTAATTCCTACTTATGGTATATCTGAAGTGGAGAAATCTTCAAGAAAACTTGTCAGTCACTATGGGACAAACAACAGATGAGATGGAAGCACAACAGTGAGCTCTGATCTCATAAGCCAAGGTGACATAAGATAACAAAATAGCCTTAGTTTTTTTATTAGTGTAGTCTGTGCTGTAGACAAGATATACCCAGAATCATACAGCAAGTTTCTTGGTTACACAATATAACACTCTTACAAACACCAGATTTGTTTGGTTGGTTACCATCAGGAGTAAGTACATGGCTAGATCACTATTGCAAGGAATAGTAATATTCTTAGTCTACATCCTGATAGTATTAGGCATAATAAAATTTATCCTCTGTTGTCTTATACACCTAAAAGGCAAAGAAGGCCTCAGGCTAAAATGTTGATGTACATCGAGTCGGCTCAGTCCAGCAACGTGATTGATAAGAACATCTCTCTTACTTGAGATCCTGATGAAGAAACAGATTGTATCCGGTGGCAAACCAGCACCGTGGGTTTAAAAAGCCTGCAATGGCCGCCATCTAGGAGCTTGACTAAGTCCAGGTATTGATCATCGATGTGTTATCTCCAATCTCCGATCAAAATGAGGGAATGATTGGCAAAGGAAATGAACAGACACTTCACCAAAGAAGACATTCAAGCTGCCAACAGACATATGAGGAAATTCTCGCAATCACTAGCCATTAGAGAAATGCAAATTAAAACCACATTGAGATACCATCTCACCCCTGCATTACTGGCATGAATCAAAAACACTGGAAATAACAAATATTGGAGAGGCTGTGGGGAGATTGGAACCCTTATGCACTGCTGGTGGGAATGCAAAATGATACAACCATTTTGGAAAATGATATGGTGCTTCCTTAGAAAGCTAGAAATAGAAATACCATATGATCCAGCAATCCCATTCCTAGGAATATATTCTAGAGAAATAAGAACCGTCACTCAAATAGACATATGCACTCCCATGTTCATGGCAGCATTGTTCACAGTAGCAAAAAGATGGAAACAACAGATGAATGGATAAACAAACTATGGTACTTACACACAATGGAGTACTACCCAACAATATAGAACAATGATGAATCTGTGAAGCATCTCATAACATGGATGAAACTGGAGGACATTATGCTGAGTGAAATAAGTCAATCACAAAAGGGCAAATATTGTATGAGACCT
>NW_004444155.1:1958164-1990907 GCF_000243295.1 Trichechus manatus latirostris
AGGATACAAGGAAAAGATTAGTCCAAAGGACTAATGGACCACAGCTACCAAGGCGTCCGCCAGACTGAGTCCAGTACAGCTAGATGGTGCCCGGCTACCACCCCTGACTGCTCTGACCGGGATCACAACAGAGGGTTCAAGACGGAGCTAGAGAAGGATGTAGGACAAAATTCTAACACCCACAAAAAAGACCAGATTTACTGGCCTGAAAGAGACTGGAGAAACCCCGAGAGCATGCCCCCAGGCACTCTTTTAGCTCAATGGTGAAGTCACTTCCGAGGTTCACCGTTCAGCCAGGGATTGGACAGCCCCATAAAACAAAATAGGACTAATGAGGCACAGCAGTCCAGGGACAAGCACTAGAAGGCAGAAGGGGACAGGAAAGCTGGTGATAGGAAACCCAAGGCTGAGTAAGGACAGTGTTGACATGTAGTGGGGTTGTCAACCTTTGTCATAGGGCAACAGGTGTACTGTTTAATGGAAACTATTTTGTTCTGTAAACCTTCATCTAAAGCGAGAATAGCAGCACGACTGGAAGAACGTAATCAATGTCAGTGAACTGTGCATGTAGAAATTTTTGAAATTGTGTATCTTTAGCTATATACATTTTCACCAAAAAAAAAAAGAAAAAATTGAGAAGGGAGAGGGTTGACGTGTCGTGGGGTTGTTAACCAGTGTCATAAAACAATATGTGTACTGACTGTTTAATGAGAAACTATTTGTTCTGTAAACCTTCACCTAAAGTACAATAAGAAAAAAAAAGGAGGGAATGATTTAGGAAATGATATTGGAGTTACTGTTCTCTGTCATTGAACATAGAGAATGTGACCCAGCTGGAGCTGGGCTCTCAAGGACTCACAAGGACACATCAACTGGGCCCCGAGGTATAAAGACAATAGCTAAGATAATCTTGGAAAATATCTTTTAGGGAAACTTTCACATAAAGCCAATCAAACACAACACAGAAGACTTTCCACTCTTATCTTTTTCTATTAGTGAATAGAAATTTGTTGGACCAATGAAGACCCTCCTGACTGTAACCTGAACCAATGATTGTATTGAAAGACAATTCAAAATGTAGGATCATTGTTTCTAGCCATCTGAAAAGGCTAAGCTTTCAATGATTTTACCCTTTTGTAATGTTAATGTATACTGATGGCTCTGTAACTGGTCTTTGGACTTGGGCAGACATGGCTCTGGCAGCATGGTTGTGCATTTTCCCACTTCTGCCCTGTTGAATATATGCTGAATAAAACTTTCTTTTTGCTTTACTAGACTTTGTGATGTTCTTCCCTTACAACGAGGCTGCGTCTAATAACTCCATTATTTGAATCCCAGCTGGGTCTCCTGCTATTGTCTGTTTTTCTTGAGTTGCAGTTTGTCTTGCTTATGCCTCATTATTTTCCATTGACTGCTGGTTACTGTATCTCAAAAGATGTAGTGCTCCTTTGAGTCTCTGCATGATGTTGTCTTCATCCAGAGATGATTCACTTTTGCTTCTGCCAGGCAGCTGGGGCAGGAGCACTGACCTTCATTCAAATAGGGCTGGAGGTGATTCAGTTGGGCTTCACTTCCTGTGCAGGCAGCTCGATTTCTGGTTCCCTCCTTCCCCTCCAAGGTACCAGCCAAAGCCTGGGGTGTTGATCAGGGACATATTTTATTTCCCCTCCCCTATCAGCCCCAAGAAACTGTCAAAAGCTGGGCTGCAGCCTTTGAAATCAGCAATTGCTCTAGGATAAAATGTCCCTATGCTGGGCTCCGCCACTGTTTTCATGGCCTTGGTCATTGTCGATGTCTTCAGAGTTTTTAGAAATACATTTTGTCTAGCTTTTCTAGTTATTCACAGCAGGAGTGTTAGTCCTAAACAACCTAAGCCAGAGGTAGAACCTGATGTTATCTATTTTTTTTTTTTAAAGTCTTATTATTCGGGATGGCTGGAGTTTATGAGGCATTTGGGGATGGGGTAGGAGCTACAAGAGGATGGTCTTTTAATGCCACACCAAGGAGCTGGGACTTTTTCTTAAAGAACATTGAATCAGAGGGTGACTTTGTCAGATTTGTGTTTATAAAATCATTCCAGGGACAGTGAACAGATGGATTCGACCTGGATTGTGTTGGGGGTGACGAGCCTGAAGGCAGGGCAGTGGTGTGCTGGTAAATGTTAACAACACTCTCCAGGAACAAAAGCTCTGATTTATAGCATTTGCTGATTTCTATGGTGTAAATACTCTCACCGTTGTTGATTTCAAGCTACCAACATGGCGTCACTGAATGCGGACTTGGGAAGAGATGTGCACAGTTGGATCTTGCTGGTTCCAGCACACCACTGAGGCAAGGAGATTTGGCTGCTCTTCAGGGTTTGTGGAGAATAATCATCCTCGCCTTTATCCACTCCCACTTTCCACCTCCCCTACCCAAATGACTCAGCCTACAGGTCCTGTTCCCCTTGCTGAAAACACTCCCTACTGAAAAATCCAGTTTACCTGGAGATTTTGATAACTTTAGTACAAAAATTATAAGCTATGCCTCCTGGGTATGTATTTAAGTCACCCAAGAACAATTTGTAAAATTTAAGCAGCTGCCTTCAGGTGTTCACACTAAATTGTAATAGCTGTAAGAATGGTGTGGCAGGGGCCTCCACCTCCTGGTCTAACTTCACAAGGGGAAGGAGAATCAAGATCAACAGCCCAAAACTGATTCCTGTGAAGGGAGGTCAGACATACCTCCTCTCTCCAACCTTTTTACTAATTCTAACACCAACTTTCCCTCCCAGGGCACTTGATTTCTCTGCTGGGTTCAATAATTCATTGCAATGGCCACACAGAACTCACAGTTTGGAAGTACACCAAAACTCAGCCCATTTGCCACTTAGTTGATTCCAATCCTATAGGACAGAGTAGAACTGCCCCATAGGGTTTCTGAGGCTGTAATTTTCATGGAATCAGACTGCTGCATCTTTCTCCTGTGGAGTGGCTGGTGGGTTCAAACTGCTGATCTTTTGGTTAGCAGCCAAGTGCTTAACCACTGTGCCGCCAATTCAGGTTAAGGAACGCTCAGGATACAGCTCTTCTATCAGGACAGCCTCTTCTCAGCTGTGCCTGCAGGCAGGTCTCTCTCTGGCCCTTGGCCTGGCCTCTGCCTTGATCAGGCAAGTGTGACAAACATCTTTTAGCTCTAGAGAGAACTATTCAGAGGCACCCCACTCCACTAGTAAGTCTCATCTTACAGGCACTCAGCTCTAGCTTCATGGGTCAGCAAACCTAGCTCCACCAAGTTCATGGAGGCACCCTACTCTGCCAGCAAGACTCCTGCTGGAAGGCACTCAGTTTTCTTGCTTCATGGGCTGGGAATCCCACTGTGCTGTCTCCTGCCAGTCTCTTGTCTCTACTGTCGCTGTTTCTCTGCTGCTGCTTCTTTCCGTCTCTGGTGTTACAGCTCACTCTCTGTCTCTTGGTTCCAGGAGCTTCTCAGCACAGGAATCCTGGGTCCAAAGGACCCACTTTACTCCTGGCTCTTCTTTCTTGGTGTTGGTGAGATGCTCCCTTCCTGTCTCTGGGATGGCTCATTTTAAGCCTAATGGGTTGGCAAAACTGACCAATCCCCTCGTTAGGGTTCCATACACTGTATTTACATGGTCTCACCCCCACAAGGGTGCTATGCATTTATTTACATTATGAGAAAGCTATCCAATCCCCTTGGTGGGCCACAAACACCTCATTTGCATAGTCCCACCCAGTCATTTGGTGACAGTTACAAAGACTATGGCTAGAAAGGCCATTAAGTAATTCACTGCAGCCCAATAGCTTATTCTTATATTTAGACTCTTCAGCCAGCTTGGAATGCCTTGATGTTACAGCACACATCACACAGTACAGGCAGTATTACTGTTTAAGTTTTGTAAATTATTATTAAGATAATGGTACAAAGACCCTGTTACTTTTTCCAAAAGAGGGGTAAATATTTAAGTACAATGAGGAGAAAGAAGGACAAGAAATACAAACTGCTACAGTATAATCTAATATCTTCATTTTGTCTATTTCCGTTTACCCAACCCTGCCAAATAGCTTACATTCTTCAAGTAGTGCAATCACTGTCACCCTCCTTTTCTGAATTGTTTCTCCCCCATTAACTTAAACTCACAGCCCTCTAAGTTTCTTATCTAATCCTTGTAGTTGCTGTTGTCAATTTAATCCCATATAAACTAGTTCTTTAGAAGAATAAAATGCTCAAGTCAGACATTCTTTATTAAACTATTGTTTGGTTTAAAGAAGACTTTAGGGCATATTTTGGATTTAAGGTTTAAAGATTATCTCAGGGAAATGGTTTTGTGGCTTCATCCAGCCTCAATGACTCCAGAAAGTCTGAATTCCATGAGAATTTGAGTCCTCTTCTGCATTTTCCCTCTTTTGATCAGGATTGTTCTATAGAAACTTTCATCAAAATGTTCAGTAATTGTATCAGTCTGAATCTTGAAGTCTGGTAGATACTGCCCCTCTCCACATTAAGTGAGAGCTTCAGAGTTCCCTCCCTGCACTTTGCAAGGTCTTAAATGACACTGAAATATCCTAAGATGACAAATCATATTAATGTCTTGGGTCAGGAGACAGCTTGTGATACAGGATTTGTTCTTCCCAGAAAGAGATAATGCTTCTCTTCTTGTCCAAAGTGGTGTTGGTGATGGAGAAGCCTTGAGAGGTCAGGAATGCTGGACCAGGCCCACAATCCCATGCTCCAGAGAGCTTCTTACTACTGGCTGGGCTCAGGGATCTGCCTGATGTCCACCAGGGCCATTCTGGACCAGATTCAGTCCTGCCAGCATTTCTTTTTATTTAAAGATAAAAGAGCCTTCACACTGGAAAGACTAAAAGGGCTCTGGACATGTCCCTTTGTTTTCATCAAATCGCTGCACTATACTCCTTCTCTAGAAGGTCCAGTTCCTGTAACTTGTAAATGTAGTGCCTGGTAAGAGATCTCAAATGCAACTATGACCTCTAGTGACTCCACTCTGTTAGTGCACACAGAGTAGGATGGGTAGTACTGGGTGACATCCCTGAATCTCTGTCCAGTTTGATCACACACTGAAAAGGTTGGTTGATGTGTGTGCAGAGATACAATAGTGAAGACCTGCAGCCTGAGGCTCAGATAGGAGGATGTGGGTTTGGTCATTTGGTAGGTAATGATCCCAGAACCCTGAGAGAAGAGGATAACTTCATGGCTTCAAGCACCAGTGGTAGGAGAGGGAGAAAAACAGATAGAAATGAGGACAAAAGTTTGAGCTGCAAAGAGGCTATGGATTCAGGGGCAGGCAGGAGACAGCACATCCCCTCGGCTACTCAATATCCATCTATTCTTGTGCTTCCAGTGAAAGGTACTTCAAAATAGACTCAGTGAAAAAACAGTCATTCCAGGCCTGACAGACCATGTCCTCTTGTGATCTATTTCCCCTCTCACAGCCTGTAGGCAAGTAGTCACGGATACTGTCCTTTAAATTCAAAGGCTGGGAAGCAAAGGAAGGTAGGTTGGCCTTTGATTTCTGCGTCTGGCCTCCTTTCTTTAGTTTGGGAGCTCAACATAGTCCCAGGTTGATCCCTGGATGCCAGATCACTGTAATCATGTTGGATCTCTAGGGATAGAGCCAGGCTCTGTTATGTGGAATGAGGCAGACACCAACTTTGAATTCCGATGGCTGTGTCTGGGAGTGGTTCTTGCCTGCTCCCTCACTAGCACCATTATAAGTCAAAGATTGGAGAACCTCACTCAGCCTTCATTACAAAACCCAAGGAACATCCAAAGAGGGAAAAATCAGCTATCCCAGAGAGTGGTCATCCTTCTACCTTAGGGGTGACCCTTACTATGGCAGAATCTCAGCTAAAAATATTCACTTTAAATTTAGGTAAGAAAGAGTATTAAAATATCTAGAGTCACTACCAAACTAATAACAATATATAACTTCCAGTCTAGGATTGGAGAATGATCACAAAAGAAAAAACAAACAAAATCACGTCAATCACTCCAAATAAAGGAACAAAGAGAAGAAAAAGAAAGATACACAGAAAAAAGACAAGTAGAATAAAGGAGACTAAAAAGAACGTATTAAAAAAGAGATGGTAGAAATAAAGTTATATATTTCACAAATCACAATTAATTTAAATTAACTTAAGTCTCCAGAAGAAGAAGGTTGATAAAATAGAAAAAAAAATCCAACTATACGATGATTACAAGCAATATTCTTAGAACAAAAAGGCATATGCTTCTTTTGGTATGGTTGAATCTGCCCCTGTTGGACCAACACTTTCACAAAACAACTAAAATCCTTGGGGGAAAGAATACCTAAAGTTTCTGGCAAGTGAATGCAAGCAAACACAAAAAGATTCTGAAGGGGTCCCGTTCCCATTTTAAAGTCTTTAGATGGAGGGAAGGCTGAAGTTACATAGTGTGGAACCACTAAAACTCTGATAGAAAACCCTGAAGCCTTTCTGGAAGAACAAGAGGACAGAGTTTGGGACAACCACAGTCACTGGAAAGTGAGGGGGGAATGCTGGAAGGAATGAGCCAGAGAAGGTAAGCCACAAAATTTTGTGTAAAAGTTGCCCAAGACTTTGGCTGACCCTTGAACCATGCCTAGCAGTCCAGTTAAAGATAAAATAACTGAATTGAGAGATTAGCTGCCAACTGAGAGTATTTCAAGCCTAACCAAGTTAATTACACACCAAAGCAAAATATACATTTCTTCAGAGGATTGTGACAGACTTGAGAATCTATGATATAAAATTTACAAAGTCAAGGGAATGATCCAAAATTTCTCAACATATGAAGAACAAGGTATATGTGACCCTGACTCAAGAATAAAGTCAATCAGTGAAGATCAGCACTGAAATTACCCAGATGTTGGAATTAGCAGATAAGAACTGTAAAGCAGAACTATACTAACAGAATAATGGAGGAAAATCATATGGCTATTTCAATAGATACAGAAACACCATTAGGCAAAAGTTAACACCCATTCCTGATATAAACTCTCAGCAAACCAGAAATAGAAGAAAACTTCTTCAATTTGTTAAAAGGGCATTCACAAAAATACTAGAGCTCATAATTAATGGTGAAAGAGTGGGTAGTTTTTCTCTAAGATTGAGTGACAAGGCAAGAATATCGTCTCTCTCCATTTCTAGTCAACATTTTACCAGAGGTTCTAAACACAGCAATAGCTCAATTAAAAAAAAAATACTAGAGGTGAGGCCATGACGGCAAAATAGTCAGATGCTTCCTGTGGTACCTCTTACAACAAAGACCTAAAAAAACAAGTGAATCGATCATATATGACAATCTAGGAGCCCTGTACATGAAAGGCAAAGTTGAGGAATCAGACTGAGTAGCAGGGGGAGGAAGAGACTGTTTGGAAGCAGTGAGGAGTTGCCAGGCCTGACCCAGTGGGAGCTGGCACCCTTCAGGCCGGATGGACTGGCGTGCACGGTGAAGCAAGCAGTGGCACTCAAGAGGTGTTTTCCATGTCGGGAGAGACTGAGTGGCGAACAGTCTGCTCAGGCCTCCAGAGCCAGTGAAAGGTGGCACTCAATTGGCGAAAGATAAGTACATGCATCTGACCTACCACAAGGATCAAAAAACACCCCATTTGGGAAGAGCCTCTCTTCCATTTACCTCCCCATTCTCCCGGCCTTGGAGAGGGAACAAATTAACCAACAGGAAAAAATAATTTGCCAGCTCCCCTAAGCTGAGAACTCAGGACAAGCACAGCTCCTTTGCCTAGGCACAGGCATAAGGGGTCCCTGGACTTTGAATGCCTTTCAGCCCTTCATAGACATGTGTGGGCCCATTTCAACAGTGTAGGCCCTCATTACCATAGTACAACAGGGTATATACCTGAAGCCTAACTTAACTGTATCAACTATATGGTGAAGTGGCAGGTTTGTGACACTTGACACTGCTCTGCCCATTAAGCAGGGTCCTCATGTACCCACATCAGAGGACAGGTGGCTCCACCCACGCCACCTTGCTACTCTGCAACAGGGGTCCAAGAATAAGTGGTGCCTCCCAGTCCTTACAACCAGCAGCACTGGGTGTTCATAGTCCAACTGCAAAACTCACCCACTTCTGCACTCTGGGGAACAGGGACACACTTACCTCCCAGACACTCAAGGGCAACCGTCAGCCCCCTACCTTGCTCAGCACATGACCCCCTATTGCAGTTGGTTACCTGTGCCTACATCAATCACCCCTGCCTGTCTAGGACTCTAGGTGACAGACTGCACCACACACTTGGTGACTGACTACCTGGACACCTGAGCTGAATCCATACAAATAAAGTAAACAGACTCCTTGGCCCACATACCTAATAACAGATCTAATCACCTTGTGACAGGCTATTAGAGCTTCAAAGGTGCTGATAATCAAACTAGCTCACATGAGCAGGCTATATGGGTATATCAAAACAAAACAAAACAAGAAGCTAGGACACAGTAAGCAAACATAAAATATAATAACTTATTGATGGATCCAAGATAAGAGTCAATAGGAAATCACATAAAAAAGCAGACCATGATGGCTTCAGCAAGCTCCCAAAACAAATATTCAAGAAACCTTCTGGGGGAAGAGAACTTTTTGGAATTATCAGAGGTAGAATACAAAAGATTAATATACAAAACTCTTCAAGATATCAGGAAGGAGATCACGCAAAATGCAGAACAGTAAAAGGAGCATACAGACAAAGCAATAGAGGAACTTAAGAAGATTAGAGAAGAGCATAATGACAAATTTAACAGACTGCAAGAATCCATAGAGAGCAAACAGAAATCCAGAGGATTAACAGTAAAATTTCAGAATTAGACAACTCAATAGAAAGTCACAGGAGCAGAATTGAGGCAATGGAAGTCAGAATTAGTGAGACTGAAGATAAAGCACTTGACACCAACTTATTTGAGGAAAAATCAAATAAAATAATTTAAAAAATGAAGAACCCTAAGAATTATGTGGGACTCTATCAAGAGAAATAACCTATGAGTGATTGGAGTACCAGAACAGGGGGAGACAACAGAAAATACAGACAATTGTTGAAGATTTGTTGGCATAAAACTTCCCTGAAAGTGAAGATAAAAACTTCTGTGAAAGATGAGAAGATATCTATCCAACATGCTCATCAAACCCCACATAAGGTAGATCCTAAAAGAAAGTCACCAAGACATATTATAATCAAACTTACCAAAACCAAAGAAAAAGAGAGAATTTTAAGAGGGCCTAGAGATAAATGAAAAGTCATCTACAAGGGAGAGTCAGTAACACTAAGCTCAGACTACTCAGTAGAAACCATGCAGGTAAGAAGGCAATGGGATGACATACATAAAGCCTTGAAGGAAAAAAAAATTGCCAGGCAAGAATTATATATCTAGAAAAACAGTCTCTCAAATATGATGATGAAATTAGGGCATTTTCAGATAAACAGAAGTTTAGGGAATTTGTAAAAACCAAACCAAATTTACAAGAAATACTAAAGGGAGTCCTCCAGTTAGAAAATCAATAATATCAGATAACAACCCAAGACTAGAACACAGTATAGTGGAATCAGATATCAACCCAGGTAAGGAAGTCACAAAAATAAATCAGAGCTAAAACACTGAAAATAGGGAAACAGAGACATCAATATGTAAAAGATGACAACATTATACAAAAAAGAGGGAGTAAAAAATGTAGTCATAGATCTTTCGTATGGAAAGGAAGTCAAGGCAATATAAAGAAGTGAAAGACTGGTTTAAACTTAGAAAAATAAGAGTAAATATTACAGTAACCACAAACGAAACTAACAGTCCTACAGACCAAAATAAAAAACTAGAAAAACATAAAGACTCAGCAAATACAAAATCAACAACAATGAAAAAGATGAAAAGAAAATACAGGAAGAAAATTGACTCAGCACAGAAAATTAAGTGGAACAAAGAAACTTTGAATAACACTTACAAAAAAGACATCAAAATGTTAGCACTAAACTCATACCTGTCAATAATTACACTGAATGTAAATGGAATAAATGCACCAATAAAGAGACAGAGAAGGGCAGAATGGATTTTAAAAAAATATCCCTCTATATGCTGCCTACAAAAGACACACTTTAGACTTAAAGACACAAACTAAAACTCAAAGGATGGAAAAAATATATAAAGCAAACAACACTAAAAAAAGAGTAGGAGTGGCAATATTAATCTCTGACAAAATAGACTTTAAAGTAAAATCCACCACAAAGGATAAGGAAGGACACAATATAATGATTAAAGGGTTAATACCCCAGGAGGACATAACCATAATAAATATTTATGACAGGGTCCCAAAATACATAAAATAAACTCTAACAGCAGTGAAAAGAAAAATAGACAACTCCACTATAATAGTAGGAGACTTCAACACACCGCTTTCGGTGAAGGACAGAACATCCAGAAAGAAGCTCAATAAAGACATGAAAGAGCTAAAATGCTACAACCAACTTGATCTCATAGACATATACCAAATGCTCCACCCAACAGCAGCCAAGTATACTTTCTTTTCGAATGCACATGGAACATTTTCCAGAATAAACAACATAATAGGCCATAAAGCAAGCCTTATCAGAATCTAAAGCACTGAAATATTACCAAGCATCTTTTTGTCCATAAAGCCATAAAAGTAGAAATCAATAACCGAAAAAGCAAGGAAAAAAATCAAACACATGGAAACTGAACAACACCTTGATCAAAAACTACTGGGTTATAGAAGAAATTAAGGATAGAATGAAGAAATACACAGAATCAAATGAGAATGAAAAGACATCCTACCAGAACCTTTGGGACACAGTAAAAGCGCTGCTCAGAGGTCAGTTTATAGCAATAAATGCACACCATCCCAAAAGAAGAAAGGGCCAATATCAAAACATTAACCCCACATCTCAAACAAGTAGAAAGAGAGCAGCAAAAGAAGCCCTTGGGTGACAGAAGAAAGGAAATAATAAGAATTAGAGCAGAATTAAGTGAAATAGAGAATAGGAAATCAAATGAAAGAGTTAACAATACCAAAAGCTACTTCTTTGAAAAGATCAACAAAATCGAAAAACCATTGTCCAAACTGGCAAAAGAAAAACAAAAGAGGAAGTAAATAACTCGATTAAGAAGTGAAATGGGTGCTATCACAGCAGACCTAACTGAAATTAAAAGAATCATAACAGAATACTACAGAAAATCATACTCTCACAAATTTGAAAACCTAGAGGAAATGGACAAATTTCCAGAAACTCACTACCTACCCAAACTAACACAAACAGAGGTAGGATAACTAAATAAACCTATAAAAAAGAAGAGATTGAAAGGGTAATTTAAAAACTCCCAACAAAAAGAAGCCCTGGCCCTGACGGTTGCACTGGAGAAATTTACCAAACTTTCAGAGAAGAGTTAATACCACTACTACTAAAGGTATTTTAGAGCATAGAAAAGGATGGAATACTCCCAAATTATCATATGAATCCAGCATAACCTTGATACCAAAACCAGGTAAAGACACCACAAAAAAAGAAAATTACAGACCAATATCCCTCATGAACATAGATGCAAAAATCCTCAACAAAATTCTAGCCAATAGAATTCAACAACATATCAAAAAAATAATTCACTATGATCAAGTGGGATTTATACCAGGTATGCAGGGATGGTTCAACATTAGAAAAACAAACAGTATAATCTATCTCATAAATAAAACAGAAGACAAGAACCACATGATCTTATCAATCGATGCAGAAAAGACATATGAACAAAGTCCAACACCCTTTCATAATAAAAACTCTCAGCAAAATAGGAATAGAAGGGAAATTCCTCAACATAATTAAGGGCATTTATACAAAGCCAACAGCCAACATCATCCTAAATGAAGAGACTTTGAAAGCATTCCCCTTGAGAACGGGAACCAGACAATGATGTCCTCTATCACCTCTTATTCAACATTGTGCTGGAGGTTCCAGCCAGAGCAATTAGGCTAGAAGAAGAAATAAAGTCCATCCAAATTGGTAAGGAAGAAGTAAAAGTATCCCTATTTGCAGATGATATGATCTTATACACAGAAAACCCCAAGGAATCCACAAGAAAACCACTGGAAATAACAGATTTCAGCAAAGTATCAGGATACAAGATAAACATACAAAAATCAGTTGGATTCCTCTATACCAATAAAAAGAACTTTGAAGAGGAAATCACCAAATCAATACCATTTACAATAGCCTCCAAGAAGATAAAATATTTAGGAATAAATCTAACCAGAGACATAAAAGACCTATACAATGAAAACTACAAGACACTACTACAAGAAACCAAAAGAGACCTGCATAAGTGGAAAAACATACCTTGCTCGTGGATAGGAAGACTCAACATTGTGAAGATGTCAATTCTATCCAAAGCGATCTACAGATACAATGCACTCCTGATCCAAATTCCAATGATGTTTTTTAAGGAGATGGAGAAACAAATCACCAACTTCATATGGTAAGGGAAGAGGTCCTGGATAAGTAAGTCATTACTCAAGAAGAAGCACAAAGTGAGAGGCCTCACACTACCTGATTTTAGAACCTATTACACCTCCATGGTAGTCAAAACAACCTGGTAATGGTACAACAACAGATACATAGACCAGTGGAACAGAATTGAGAATCCAGATGTAAATTAATTCACCTATGAGCAGCTGATATTTGACAAAAGCCCAAAGTCTGTTAAATGGGGAAAAGACAGTCTCTTTAACAAATGGTGCTGGCATAACTGGATATCCATCTGCAAAAAAATGAAACAAGACCCATACCTCACACCATGCACCAAAACTAACTCAAAATGGATCAAAGACCTAAATATAAAATCTAAAACGAAAAAGATCATGGAAGAAAAAATAGGGACAACAATAGGAGCCCTAATACATGTCATAAACAGAATACAAACCATAAGTAACAATGCACAAACAATAGAAGAGAAACTAGATAACTGGGAGCTCCTAAAAATCAAACACTTATGCTCATCAAAGGACTTCACCAAAAAAGTAAAAAGACAGCCTACAGACTAGGAAAAGATTTTTTGCTATGACAGATCCAATCAGGGTCTAATCTCTAAAATCTACACGATACTGCAAAAACTCAACAATAAAAAAGACAAATAGCCCAATTAAAAAATGGGCAAAGGATATGAACAGGCACTTCACCAAAGAAGACATTCAGGCAGCTAACAGACACATGAGGAAATGTTCACAATCATTAGTCAATAGAGAAATGCAAATCAAAACTACAATGAGATACCATTTCACCCCCAACAAGGCTAACATTAATCCAAAAAACACAAAATAATAAATGCTGGAGAAGTTATGGTGAGACTGGAACACTTATACACTGTTGATGGGAATATAACATGGTACAACCACTTTGGAAATCAATTTGGCACTTCCTAAAAAAGCTACAAATAGAAGTAGCATATGCTCTAGCAATCCCACTCCTTGGAATATATCCTAGGGAAATAAGAGCCATCACATGAATACCTATATGCACACTCATGTTCATTGCAGTGCTGTTCACAATAGCAAAAGATGGAAACAACCTAGGTGCCCATCAACAGATGAATGGATAAACAAATTATGGTATGTTCACACAATGGAATACTACCCAATTATAAAGAACAACGATGAATCCGTGAAGTATCTTATAACACGGAGGAATCTGGAAGGCATTATGCTGAGTGAATTTAGTCAGTCACAAAAGGACAAATATTGTATAAGACCAGTATTATAAGAACTCAAGAAAAGGTTTAAACACAGAAGAAAACATTATTTGATAGTTACAAGGGTGGGGAGGGAAGGAGAGAGGTATTCACTAACTACATAGCAGACAAGAATTATCTTAGGTAAAAGGAAGGACAACACACACTACAGGGGAAGACAGCACAACTGACTAAACCAAAAGCTAAGAAGTTTCCTGAATACAACCAAATGCTTCAAGGGACAGAGTAGCAAGGACAGGGGTCTGGGGACCATGGTTTCAGGGGGCATCTAGGTCAATCGGCATAACAAAGTTTATTAAGAAAATGTTCTGCATCCCACTTTGGTGAGTGGCATCTGGGGTCTTAAAAGCTAGAGAGTGGTCATCTAAGATGCATCAATTAGTCCCAACCCCCCTGGAGTAAAGGAGAATGAAGAATACGAAAGACACAAGGAAAATATTAGCCTAAGAGACAGAAAGGGCCACATAAATCAGAGACTCCATCAGCCTGAGACCAGAAGAACTAGATGGTGCCCGAGTACCACCAATGATTACCTTGACAGGGAACACAACAGAGAGTCCCCGATGGAGCAGGTAAAAAAGTGGGGCACAGAACTCAAATTCTCACAAAAAGACCAGACTTAATTGTTTGACTAAGACTGGAGGGACACTAGAAGACATGGGTCCCCGCTGGACTCTGTTAGCCAAAAACTAAAACCATTCCCGAGGCCAACGCTTCAGACAAAGATTAGACTGGGCTATGGGACATAAAATGATACATATGATGAGAGTGCTTCTTAGCTCAAGTAGATACATGAGACTAAATGGCCAGCTCCTGTCCAGAGGTGAGATGAGAAGGCATAAACGGTCAGGAGCTGGTTGAATGGACACGGGAAATCTGTGGTGGAAAGGAGGAGTGTGCTGTCACAGTATAGGGAGAGCAACTAGGGTCGCATAACAATATGTGTATAAATTTTTGTATGAGAAACTAACTTGAATTGTAAACTTTCACTTAAAGCGCAATAAAAAAATTAATAAAATAAAATATATAAAGTAACAAAGAAAACAAATTACATTAAAACTGTTGTCAAAGCATTAGAAGAATGTGTGTTAGAGTAATACCTATGCTTGTTTAGATCTAGCATCCAGCCTAAGAGCTATTGTAATTTTGTGGTAGTGATGAGCCTAAATGACATTTTGAGAAATCTGTAATAACAGTAATGTAATTTGGAAATATTTGTGATTTCAATTAATAGCAAATTCAATTGTGATTTTTTGCCTTATTCACAATTGAAACAAATGCTAGATTTCAATTAGAGATTGATGAAAATTAAAGACATAATTTTTCTCCCCTACCCCAAATTTGCCATTAGAAATAGTAGTGCACTATACGTTTTGCGCATGTGTCTATTTTAATACTTTGGATTACTTCTTTTGGATTCCTTTCCAGAAGAACTACTGAGTCGAAGTGCCTGAGCATTTTTCTGACTTTTGTTATATACTGACAAATTGCTTTTACTCATCTGTTATGTATTGAATTGTGTCCCTCAAACACATGTGTTGTAATTCGTAACCTCTATGCCTGTGGTTATAATCCTGTTTGGGAATAGGTTGCATTTGTTATGTTAACGAAGCAGGATTAGTATAGGGTGTGTCTTGAGTCAATCTCTTTCAAGATATAAAAGAGATTAAAACAAGCAAGCCAGCAACCAGAGGTGGGGGAAGAGATGCCGTGTCACATGAAGATCACCCAGGAGCAGAAACTCAAAAGAGACAAGGGCCTTTCCCCAGAGCCAACAGAGAGAAAAAAGTCTTCCCTGAATTAGGACTTTTAGCCTCCAAAACTATTTGAAAATAAATTTCTGTTTGCTAAAGCCAACAACAACAACAACAAAAATACAAGGAATAAGGATCAGAAAAGAAGAAAAACGGCCCCTATTTGCAGATGATATGATTGCTTACATAGAAAATTCTAAGGAATCTACAAAACAACTACTAGAACTTAAAAGTGAATTAAGCAAGGTGGCAAAATACCTTGTTAATATGTAAAAGTTAATTTTTTTAATATACTAGCAACAAACAATTAGAAAATAAAATGAAAATCAATTCCATTTACAATAGCACCAAAAACATAAAATATATAGGAATGAATTTAACAAAAGATGTAAAAGACCTGTACACTGAAAACTAAAAAGCATTGCTAAGAGAAATTAAAGAATACCTAAATACTGAGAATGAAGTTGCCAAGGATTTCTTCCTTCTTGGATCAACAATAAATTCACATAGAAGTAGCAGTCAAGAAATCAAATGACGCATTGCATTGGGTAAATCTGCTGCAAAAGACTTTTTTAAGCGTTAAAAAGCAAAGATGTCACTTTCAGGACTAAGGTATGCCTGACCCAAGCCATGGTATTTTCAATCACCTCATATGCATGCAAAAGCTAAACAAAGACCAAAGAAGAATTGATGCTTTTGAATTATGGTGTTGGTGAAGAATATTGAATATACCATGGACTGCCAGGCTGAATGAACAGGTCTGTCTTGGAAGAAGTACAGCCAGAATGCTCCTTAGAAGCGAGGATGGAGAAATTTTGTCTTCTGTACTTTGGACATGTTATCGGGGGGACTAATCCCTGGAGAAGGACATCATGTTGGTAGAGGGTCAGTGAAAAAGAGGAAGACCCTCAATGAGATAGATTGACACAATGGCTGCAACAATGGGTTCAAACATAGCAGCGATTGTGAGGATGGCACAGGACTGGGCAGTGTTTCATTCTGTTATGCATAGGGTCACCATGAGTCAGAGCTGACTTGCCAGCACCTAACAACAACAACAAATAATTGAAGATATATACTATGTTTATGGATTGGAAGGCTTACTATTTTAAAGATGTCAATTCTCCCCAAATTGATCTGTGGATTCCACACAATCCCAACTATAACACAAGCGGGATTTTTTGGTAGAAATTGCCACGCTGATTTGAGCTTGATAAAGAAAATCAAAGAAATCACTACCTATACTGTAAAGTAACAATAATCAAGTCAGTGTGGTACTGGCATAAAGTTTGACAAGTAAAATAATGAAGGAGAATAGAAAGCCTAGACACTGACCCATAATATTTCATCGAAGATACTGTTTTAGTCATCTAGTGCTGCTATAACAGGAATACCACAAGTGGATGGCTTTAACAAAGAGAAATTTATTCTCTTACAGTCTAGGAGGCTAGAAGTCCTAATTCAGGGTGCCAGCTCCAGGGGAGGCCTTCTGTCTCTGTCGGCTCTGTGGGAAGGTCTGTGTCATCGATCTTCCCCGATCTAGGAACTTTTAACCTGAGTCACCGGAAGGAGAGTAGGACTCCACCCTATAAGGATACGGAAGTGGATCTGATGCCAGGCATGAGTCTCAGCAATTAAAGTCTATTAGGAGATGTTTCATTCACCTGGCACCGTACATTGTTATACCCAGAATGGGACCTCTGTCAGGGCAGGGGTTCTCCTTTCCAGGGCTTCTCAATACTCAGAGACACATAAAAGGACATCCCTAGAAACCCTGAGCATCCCCTAATCTTGTTCTCAGGATTTTAAAATATGAATTTTATTGAGGAATAATTGACATACAATAAATTGTGCATATTTAAAATTTACATTTTGATATATTTCGACATGTGTATATGTATATGCTCATGGAACCAATACCACAATCAAGATAATGAACATACCATTATCTTCAAAAGTTTCTTCATGTCTCTTGTAATCTGTCCCTTCTGTCCTTCCCTACACTCCTCTGATCAGGAAACTACTGATCTGCTTTCTGTCACTATAGGTTAATTTTCATTTTTTTATAATTTGTATAGATGGGTCTTACAATAAGTAATCTGGTTTGTCTGGCTTCTTTCAGTCAGAATAATGTCCTAGGGATCCATTCAAGTTACTACGTGTATCAATAGTCATTCCTTTTAATTGTTGAGGAGTATTGCATTTTATGGATATACCACAATCTGTTTATCCATTCACCTGTGGATAGATTTTTTTTTTTTTTTTTGTTTTTTGATATTACAAATAAAGCTTCTATGAACATTTGTGTACAAGGCTTAGTATGGACATACGCTTTCCTTTCTCTTGAGTCAACACCTAGTTGTTGAATGGATGGATCATATGATTTGTGTATGTTTAATTTTTTAAGAAACTGCTAAATTGTTTTTATTTTACATACTCACCAACATTATGTGAGAGTTCTAGTACTTTCACATTCTTGTCAGCAACACCCAGGATAGCCAGTATTTAATTCTGGCCCTGCTAATAGGCGTGGAGTGATGTTATGATCTTAATTTGCATTTTCCTAATGACCAATGATGTTGAGCATCTTTTTGTGTGTTTGTCATTTATGTATCTTCTTTGACAAAGTGTCTTCAAATCTTTTGCCCATTTTAAAAAATTAAGTACTTTATTTTCTTACTATTAAGTTTTGAGAGTTCTCTATATGTTATGGGTACAGGTCCTTGTCAGTTATATGCATTATGCGTATATTATTCCATTCAGTAGCTTGTCTTTTCATTTTATTAATAACATCTTTCAAGAAACGGAAGTTTTTAATTTTGATGAAGTCCAGTTCAATCATTTTTTCTTTTATATATCATGCTTTCAGTATTGTATCAAAGAAAGTTTTATATAACAGGGTCAAGATTGTTTTGACTTTTTGTGGCCCTTTGAAGTTCATAGGGTCACTGTAAGTCAGAATTGACTTGACGGCAATGGGTTTTTTGGTTGAAGTTCCATATAAATTTGAGGACTGGCTTTTCCATTTCTGCAAAGAAGGCTATTGGAATTTTGATGGAGATTGCATTGAATTTATAGATCACTTTGGGTTGTATTGGCATCTTAACAATATTAGGTCTTCTGATCCATGAAGATGGAATGTCCCTCCATTTACTTAGGTCTTCTTTAATTTCTTTTAGTAATGTTTTATAGTTAACTGTGTGCAAGTCTTTCATTTCCTAGGTTAAATTTATTCCTAGGTATTTTATTCTTTTAGATGCTAGTCTAAATAAAATTGTTTCCTTAATTTTCTTTCCAAAATGTTCATTGCTGATGTATAGAAATCTGACTGGTTTTTGTGTGTTTACTTTGTATTCTGCCTCTTTGCTGAATTCATTTATTAGCTCTAGTAGCTTTCTTGTGGATTCTTTGAGGATGATATGTAATATTTATGTCATTTACAAAAATGGATAGTTTTACTTCTTGCTTCTCTATTTGGAAAGCCAAATAAACAAGAAGAGGCAGAACCTGTCAAGCAAAAAAATTATTATTTATTTTTTTTAGAATTTGGCATTCTTCTTCCAGAACATTGTTTTAAAACTACAGAATCAAATGAACTTCTCAAGCAATTCTTTAAGCATTAAGAAAAACTATAGAACTACTATGCAGTCACAGGAGTCAAAACAGCTTGGTACTGGTACAATGACAGACATGTAGACCAATGGAACAGAGTTGAGAACTCAGACATAAATCTATCCACTTATGGTCAGCTGATCTTTGATAAAGGACTAAAGGCCATTAAATGAGGAAAAGACAGTCTTTTAAACAAATGGCCCTGGCAAAACTGGATGAAAAAATGAAAAAACTGCAACAGAACCCATACCTCACACCATACACAAAAACTAACTCAAAATGGATCAGAAGCCTAAATATAAAACCAAAAAAGATAAAGATCATGGAAGACAAAATAGAAACAATGCTAGGGGCCCTAATACATGGCATAAATTCAATACAAACAATAACTAACAATGCACAAACACCAGAAGGTAAACTAGAGTGGTGGTCAAGATGGCGGACTAGTCAGACACACCACACCAACCCTCTGCAGCAAAGACTCAAGCAAAAAACCAAGTGAAACAGATACAGATGTCAATTATGTAACCCTGAGCATCAAAAGACGGGATAAAGAACTAGATGAAACACTGAAAGGAAGAAGAAATTGACTGAAAATAGTGAACAAGAAAAGACTGAGCAGACGTGCCTAGCCAACTGGCCCAGCAAAATGGGACCATCTTAAGACAAACACAGTTGTTCTTGGGAGAGAAGCACAGGAGGTAACTTCATGGAACCCCCACCAGGACACAGAGAAACTGAGAAGACACACTGGAATTAAAACAAGATGATCAGTGGCACAATCCTCCCTTCCCTGCAGCCCAGTTCACTGGGTACCACTGTATGAGACTCCCCTTTTCTATTTCTTCTCTTTCTCCCTCTCCATTTGGCTTCCCACCCACCTCACCCCCTGCACTTGTGACCCAAGTGCAGGCAAGGAGCTCCATGTGGCTTCAGTCTGGCCCTGCCATGTCCTCTGCCCGAGTGACCTGAGTGCAGGTGGAGAGCCCCCGCATGGCTCCAGCCCGACCTCGCCAGCCCCACCAGAGCAACCCAAGTGCTGACAGGCACCTTAGGCATGGCTTCATCCCTGACCTGCCCCCTGATGACCTAAGCACTGGCAAGAAGCCCCAGCTCAGCTTACCCAGCAAGGACAGACACCCCCGTGCTCCTATGCCTAGCCACCAGTGCCAGTGCTCTGGTTCAGCAGTGTCTTCTACTTCCTCCAACCACCTGTGCCAGGGGCCTAAGGACCAGTGACACACCCTCCACCACAGCAAGTTCTAGTGGACAGGGTCACACCTTACAAATGAATACCTATGGGCTGGTGACATTTCCCCTACCTTGCCCCCACACTGCCCCCTGTTTATAACCAGAGACTTGTGCCCATTCCAACCACCCCCAACCAACCAGGCTTGCTAGGGACCGTCAATGAAAGCTTCCATGCCACTCATCTGGTGACTGATGACCTGGACACCCTCAACCAGAACACCTGGCAACTGACAGTATGTGTACACAATACCCAACCCAGTGACAAGTGAGAACACTCCCTGCACCCTCACCCTGCTGACCAGCCAGACAGACACATCATCTCACCAGAAACACTAGCTATATCCTCAGCTGCCCCACAAGACAACAAATAGAGAACTGAACTCTCATACCCAGTTGCTGTGTTACCTACCTGGAGTCAGGTATTGAGAGCTCCAGTGCAGCCAGACTAGTGACCAGAGTAGCACACAAGCCCCACTTACTTGGATATATAAAAAAAGAAAATCAGGTCACAACAAACAAACATACAATAAATTAATGAACACAATAACACCTTGATGCCTCAGAGACGACAATATCAAATAACATAAAGAAGCAGGTCAAAATAGCTCTAGCAAGTGACCAAAAATAAAGAACCAGATAACCTTCCAGAGGAAGAAATAGTAATGGAACTACCTGAAAAGGAATTCAAAAGACTATTATACAGGGTTCTCTGAGAGATCTAGAAAGAGATTAAGGAAAACAGAGATAAAACCAAGGAAAACACAGACAAGGCAATAGAAGAGTTCAGGAAAACAATACAAGAAGAAAATGACAAAATAAATAGACAACTAGAAACCATACAAAAACAGCAACTAGGAATCCAAAAATTTAACAACAAATTCTCAGAAATGAGTAACTTAAGAAGGACATAGGAGTAGAATTGAATTACTGGAAGACAGATTTAGTGAAATTGAGGACAAATCCCTTGACACCAACTTATTTGAGGAAAAATCAGAAAAAAAGAATGAAGAAAAATGAAGAAAGCATAAGAATTATGTGGGATACCATCGAAAGGAAAAATTTGCATGTAATTGGGATTCCAGAACAGGAGGGTGCAATGAAAAACACAGAGAGAATTGTTGAAGCTTTGCTGAAAAGAAAACTTGCATTTTATCAAGAAAGATAAGAAAATAACCATCCAAGAAGTTCAGCGAACCCCTTACAGAATAGACCAGAAAAGAAAGTAAGACATATCATAATCAAATTTGCCAAAACCAAAGACAAAGAAAGAATCCTGAGAGCAGCTTGGGAAAAATGAAAAGTCATCTATGAAGGGAAATCAAAAAGACTAAGTTCTAATCACTCAGAAGAAACCATATAAGCAAGAAGGCAATGGGATAACAAATATAAAACACTGAAAGAAAAAACTGCCAACCAAGAATTATATATCTAGCAAAATTGTCTCTCAAATACAATGGCAAAATGAGGACATTTCCACATAAACAGAAATTACGAGAATTTGTAAAAACCAGACTTAACTTACAAGAAATATTACCAGGAGTCCTTCAGAGAGAGGATCATCAACTTCAGACAACAACCTGAGATAGGACAGAGATCAGTATTAGCCAGGTACTAACTCTGATAATTTTCAAAAATAAAATAAAGCTAAAAGACTGAAAACAGGAAACCAGAGAGGTCTATCTGTAAAGGATGATAACATCAAAACAAAAAGTGGGAATAAATGTTGTAGTTATAGAACTTTCATATGGAGAGGAAGTCAAGGCAATACCAAGAAGTAAAAGACTACTTTAAACTTAGGAAAATAAAGGTAAATTTCAAGGTAACCAGTAAGAAAGTTAACAAACCTAATAATCAAAATAAAAAAGAAGAAAAACACAAAGTCTCAGTATTCACAAAATCAATAACAACAAAAGAAATAAAAAGAACATTCACAAACAAAAAGAAATCACTTCAGAAAATTAAGTGGAACAAAGAAATCTTCAACACGACAAAAAAAAAAAAAAACAACAAAAACAAAATGACAACACTAAAAACATACCTATCAATAATCAAACTTAATGTAAATGGCTTAAATGCACCAGTAAAGAGACAGAGAGTAGCAGAATGGACAAAAAAGCATGACCCAACAATATGCTGTCTACAAAAATCACACCTTAGACACAAAGAAATAAATACATTAAAAATCAAAGGATGGAAAAAAATGTATCAAGCAAGCAATAACCAAAAAAAGAGCAAGTGTGGCAATATTAACCTCTGATAAAATAGACTTTAAGGCAAACCCACCATAAAAGATATGGAAAGACAGTATATAATGACTAAAGGGTCAATTCACCAAGAGGTCATAACCATAATAAATACATACGCACATAGTGTAAGGACATCAAAATACATAAAACAAACTCTAACAGCATTGAAAAGAGAAATGGACGGTTCCACAATAATAGTTGTAGTCTTCAACACACCACTTTCAGTGAAGGACAGAACAACTAGAAAGAAACTCAACAAAGATACAGAAGACTTAATTGCCACCATCAACCCATTTGACCTCATAGATATATACAGAACACTCCACCCAAGAGCAGTAAAGTACACATTCTTTTCCAATGCACACAGTTCATTCTCCAAAATAAATAGTATTTGAGGTCACAAAGTAAACCTCAAAAAAATCCAAAACATCAAAATAATACAAAGTATTTTCTCTGATCACCAAGGTATAAAAATTGAAATCAATAACATGAAGTGCAAGGATAAAAATCAAATACACAGAAACTAAATAACACCTAACTTAAAAACCAATGGGTAATAGAAGAAATCAAAGAAGAAATCAAAAAATTCCTAGAATCAAATGAGAATGAAAACACTTCTTACCAAAACCTATGGGACACAGCAAAAAGTTTTCAGAGGATGATCCATAGCAATAGACACACACATCCAAAAAAGAAGAAAAGGACAAAATCAAAACATTAACCCTACAACTTGAACAAATGGAAAGAGAACAGCAAAAGAAGCCCACAGTCACCAGAAGAAAGGAAATAATAAAGATTAGAGCAGAAATAAGTGAAATAGAGAACAGAAAAAACAATAGAAAGAACCAACAAAACCAAAGGTTGGTTCCTGGATAGAAGCAACAAAATTGACAAGCCAGTGGCCAAATCAACGAAAGAAAACCAGGAGAAGTAGCAAGTAAACTGAATAAGCAATGAGATGGGTGACATTACAACAAAACCAACTGAAATATAAAAGGATCATAACAGAATACTATGAAAAACTGTACTCCAACACATTTGAAAACCTAGAGTAAATGGATAAATTTCTAGAAACACACTACCTACCTAAACTAAAACAAACTGAGAAAGAAAAACTGAACAGACCTATAACAAAATACAAGATTGGAGAGGTAAAAAAACAAAAAAACAAAAAAATTCCCAACAACAAAAAAAAGCCATGGCCTGGATGGCTTCACTGAAGAATTATACCAAATATTCAGAAAAGAGCTCACACCAATACTACTCAAAATATTTCAGAGCATAGAAAAGGAAGGAATACTCCCAAATTCACTCTATGAAGCCAGCCTAATCCTGATACCAATGCCAGACAAAAACTCTACAAAAAAAGAAAATTACAAACAGGTATACCTCATGAACATAGAGGCAAAAATTCTCAACAAAATTCTAGCCAATAGAATTATTCAACAGCATATCAAAAAAAAATACATCATGACCAAGTAGGATTCATACCAGGTATACAATCATGGTTCAACATTAGAAAATCAGTCAACCTAATCCACCACATAAATAAAAGAAAAGAATCACATGATCATCTCAACTGAAGCAGAAAAGGCATTTGATAAAGCTCAACACCCATTCCTGTAAAAAACTCTCAGCAAAGGATATAAGAAACCATTTTCCTCTGTTCTCTAAATTATCTAACTAATGAGTTTAGGTATTTTAACTTTTGAATTAGAAGTTCCTATTGGTAAACTTAGAAAAAGTGGTAAATATCATAACCAGACAAGTGTCTGAAGTTTAAGCTATGATTTTACAAATTGGAATAGCATTAGATTTCCTGTTAGTCTCTCAAGGAACAGTTTGTGCGTTAACAGATAAGTGTTGCTGTGTATATATTATTATGAAATCTGAGGTTTTGCAGAATGTAGTCGCTGCTGAGGCACATGGAAAGCAGTTACTGATGCTGCTTATGTATAAACAAACTCCTCATGAGATTTGTTTCCTGTGTTCAAAGACCTTAGGGTCATGATTTCAACGGTTATTTCAGACAACTTGCCTAATGTTATTGTTAATGTTTCTTTTCTACCTCTTAGTTTGCTGTATGGTGCCTGGGATCTTAAAAAACCAGATTGTGCCAACTACTATTGTTGAATGTTTTTGATCAAAGATTCTGTAGCAGGATCATGATCCAAAGGAAGGAATAACTAAAGAGTTGTAATTCTCCTGTAATCCAGATTTCTGGCTTTCATGGAGTTCGGGATAACCCACACAGGCCATTGCCTTTGGGTGTCCTTTTGAATCTAGAGTTTTGAGGAAAAAAAAACAAAAAACTTGTCCCTGAAGCCACTTTTGAGTCAAACAATGGTAGAGATAAACCAGTAAGACTATTTTGCTCTGGGGGTTGTGCTTTTTTGAAGAATTCAGTCTGTTTTGTGAAACTGACTCCGAAGATCAGATGGGGAGCTATGTTTAAGGTAAATAAATAATTAGTTTAATTAGTCTTCAAGACAGTATTGTATGAAATGTCTGTCTAATGTTTAATCAAACTGTCACCTCCTTGCTCTCCAGAAAATTATGTATCTTAAAGAAACCAGATTCTCAAAGAGGATAGATCTCACGGCTCAGACTCCATTTTGTCTTAGGCTCCACTTCTACTTCTAAGAAAGTGACCCATGACTGTTAATAGGTAAACCAAGGAGGGACTGCTTGCCCTCGGGAAGAACACTTAGAATGTTTTAAATAGATTAAACCGAAGACCTCCAATAGGAGAGGTCCATCCTATATAATCTTGCTAATCATATATTCTCTAATGGAAACTTGTTTTGTCACATGTAAATTCTTCTATACTTTCTGTTTCCTCTAGACAAACTTTGTGTTCTCCTTATGGATATATGCTTTTGTGTGGTGGAACCAAATATACTATTTTATATGATCCCTTTCTAACTTATGGTGAATTTATGTGGGAAATCTCTTGTTTAGATTCCTGGTGAATGTGTGGGCAATGCACTTTGGGAACTTTAGGATTATGTTTAGATATTCATAGTAATGAAGCAACTAATATTGGAAAGGTAATGTTTAATTGTTATGCATTGTAAAATGAGAGTTAGAAGAAAACCCATTGGTCCGACACTCAGGGTGGGGATAGTCATTTCAAAGAGCTTTAATTCCTACTTATGATATAGTTGAATTGGAGAAATCGTTAAGAAATTTATCAATCACTATGGGACAAATAGCAGACGAAGCTGCTAATGAGATAGAAACACAACAGCTATATCTGACTTCATTAGCCAAGGTGGCATGGGATAACAGAATAGCCTTAGATTTTTTAATATCCCAAGAAAATGTAGTCTGTGCTGTAGCACATACCTCTTGCTGCATTTGGATAAATAACACAGGAGAAGTAGAACAGGATATACATAGAATTAGACAGTAACCTACTTTGTTACACACTATAACACCCTCACAAACATCAGATTTATTTGGTTGGTTACCATCAGGAATAAGTACATGGGTTAGATTACTATTGCAATGAATAGTGATATTCTTAGTCTGCATCCTGATAGTATTAGGCGTAATAAAATTTATCTTCTATCATCTCACACTATTAAAAGACAAAAAAAAAAAAGGCCTTGGGCTAAAAGATTGATGTGCATTGAGTCTCTTCACTTCAGCAATGTGATTGATGGAAAGAATCAGATGGTATCCAGTGGAAAACCAGCATCATGAGTTTAAAAATCTTGCCATGGCCGTCATCTAGGAACTCAACTAAGTCCAGGTATTGATCAATGATGTGTTGTCTCCAATCTTCGATGCAAAGGAGGGAATGATTTAAGAGATTAAAATTGGAACCATTATTCCTTGTCTTGGAGCATAAAGCATGTGAGCCAGCTGGAGCTAGACTCACAAGGACTCATAGGGCACATCAGCTGGGCCCTGAGGTATAATGACAATAGCTAGGATAATCTTGGAAAACATCTTTTAGGGAACTTTTCACATAAACTAATGAAACAGAGCACAAAAGACCCACATATTTTCCACTCTTATCTTTTTTCTGTTAGCATTTAGTGAACAGTAAGATTTGTTGGAACAATGAAGACCGTCCTGACTGTCGCTACTGAAACCTGTATCAATTATTATTAAGAAAGTCAATTCAAAATGTAGAATCATGGTGATTTGGCAGTTTTTAGCTTATCTTTGAAAAGGTGAAGCTTTCAATGATTTTATCCATTTGTGTTGTTAACATACTGACGATTCTGTGAAGTTTCTCAGACTTGAGCAGACATGGCTCTGGCAGCATTCTTGTTCATTTTTCTACTTTTGCTTATTCTTTTATATTCCTTGGATTTGGGCAGACACAGCTCTGGCGGCATACTTGTCTGTTTTCTCACTTTTTGTCTATTCTGTAATATTCCTTGGATTTGGGCAGACATGGCTGTGGCAGCACACTTGTCCATTTCTTACTTTTGCCTCCTTGAACATATGCCAAATCAAACCTTTCTTTTTGCGTAAAAAACAAAAACAAACTCTCAGCAAAATAGGAATAAAAGTGTAATTCCTCAACATAATAAAGGGCGTTTATACCAAACCAACAACCAACATTATTCTCAATAGAGAGAGACTGAAAGAATTCTCCTTGAGAACGGGAACAGACAAGGATGCCCTTTATCATCACTCTTAATATGTACTGGAAGCCCTAGCTAGAGCAATAAGGCAAGAAAAGAAAATAAAAGGCATACAAATTGGTAAGGAAGAAGTAAAGCTATTCCTATTCACAGATGATATGATCCTATAGACAGAAAATACCAAGGATTCCACAAGCAAGGTACTGGAACTAATAGAAGGATTTGGCAAAGCAGCAGAATAAAAGATCAACATACAAAAATCAGTTGGATTCCTATACAATGACAAAGAGAACTTCGAAAAGGAAATCAGGAAAACAATACCATCTACAGACAAAAATCAGCTGGATTCTTATACAACAACAAAGAGAACTTTGGAGAGGAAATCAGGAAAACAATATGATCTACAATAGCCCTCATATGATAAAATACTTAGGAATAAATTTAACCAAGGACCTACAAAGAAAACTATAGAATACTACTGCAAGAAACCAAAAGAGACGTATATAAACGCAAAAACATACCATGCCCATGGATACGAAGACTTAACACTGTGAGAATATCAATACTACCCAAAGCTATCTACAGGTATAATGCAATCCCAATCCAAATTCCAGCAACATTCTTTACTGAGATGAAAAAATTAATCACCAACTTCATATGGAAAAGAAAGAGGCCCTAAATAAGTAAAGCAATATTCGAGAGGAAAAAGTAGGAGGCCTCACATTACCTGATCTCAGAATAGACTATATAGTCACAGTGGTCAAAACAGCCTGGTACTGGTACAACGACAGACACATAGACTAATGGAACAGAATTGAGAACTCAGACATAAATCCATCCACTAATCTTTGGCAAAGGACCAAGTCCATAAAATGGAGAAAAAACAGTCTTTTTAACAAATGGTGCTGGCAAAACTGGATGTCCATCTGTTAAAAAAAAAAGGAAACAGGACCCATACCTCACACCATACACAAAAACTAACTCAAAATGGATCAAAAGTCTAAATATAAAACCAAAAATGATAAAGATCATGGAAGAAAAAATAGGGACTATGCTAGGGGCCTTAATACATGGCATAAATTCAATATAAACCATAACTAACAATGCACAAACACCAGAAGATAAACTAGATACCTGAGAGTTCTTGAAAATTAAACACTTATGCTCATCAAAAGATTTCACCAAAAGAGTAAAAAGAGAACCTACAGACTGGGGAAAAATTTTTGGTTATGACATATCCAACAAGACACTAATCTGTAAAGTTTATAGAAAACTTCAACATCGCAACAATAAAAAGACACATAATACAATTTAAAAATCGGCAAAGTACATGAACAGACACTTCACCACAGAAGACATTCAGGCAGCTAACAAACATATGAAGAAGTTCTTGAGATCGTTAGCTATTAGAGAGATGCAAATCAAAACTATAATGAGATACCGTCTCATCTCCACATTACTGGTGCTAATCAAAAAAACAGAAAATAACAAATGTTGGAGAGGTTGTGGGGAGATTGGAACTCTTATGTACTGCTGGTGGGAACGTAAAATGGTACAACCACTTTGGAAGACAGTATGGAGCTTCCTCAAACAGCTAGAAATAGAAATATCATATGATCCAGTAATCCCTCTTCTAGGTATATACCCTAAAGAAATAAGAGTTGTTACATGAATAGACATATGCACAACCATGTTCATTGCAGCATTATTCACAATAGCAAAAAGATGGAAACCACCTAAGTACCCATCAACAGATGAATGGATTAACAAACTGCGGTACATATACACAATGGAATACTATGCAATGATAAAGAATAATGATGAATCTGAGAAACATCTCACAACATGAATGAATTTGGAGGACATTATGCTGATTTAAATAAACCAATCACAAAGGACCAATATTGTATGAGACCACTACTATAAAGTAACAACAAAAGGTTTACACACAGGAAAAATATATTCTTTGATGGTTACCAGGGATGGGAGGAGGAGGGAGGGAAAACCACCAATTAGATAGAAGACACAAGTTAATATTGGTGAAGGGAAAGACAATACATTATACGGGGAAAGTCAGTACAACACGACCAAGGCAAGAGAGGACATGGAGAGGAAAGTAAGAATAAAGGGTAACTACAGTAACTACATAGCATAGACAATCCTGCATCAATAGTAATAAAAACAATAATTTACAAATAGACAAATAGGTAGATAGATATGCCAAGAGGTATGGGAAGATATAAGGGAACATACCCACTGGCAACTATAGATTTGATGGTAGATATTTCTACATACATGATTGTAGATATGGCTCATATAGAACACACACGGGGCAAAGTCAGGAAAACCTCTTAGATGTAACCAAACACCTCACGGGATGAAGTTTCTAGGCAAGAAGACAAAAGACCATAGACTCAGGGAACATATACATCAACTGACACAATGTAGTACATAAAGTCAATGTTCTGCATCTTACTTTGGTGAGTAGCGTCTGGGTTTTAAAAGCTTGCGAGCAGCCATCTAAGATACAACTATGGGTTTCTTCCCTTCCGGAACAAGGGAGAGTGAAGGAGACCAAAGACTCCAGGGAGCAATTAGTCCAAGGGATTAATGGGCCACATGAACCACAGTCTAAATGGCCCCTAGACCAGAAGAAATATATAGTACCCAGCTACCACTACCAACTGCTCTGACTGGGATCACAACAGACGGTCCAGGACAGAGCAGGAGAAAATTGTAGAACAAAACATCAAACTCCCAAAAAAGACCAGGCTTGCTGGTCTGACAGAGACGGGAGGAACCCCCAAGACTATGGCCCTAAGACACCCTTCTAACCTGGAAATGAAGCTATTCCAGGAGACTACCTCCCATCTAAACAACAGACAAACACATAAGATAAACATTAACACATTAAAGGAATAGACTTCTTAGAACAATCAATTATAAGATGAGAAGACAGGAAGGGGTAGATAATCACAACAAAAGAAAATGAGGAAACCAGGGCGGAAGTGGGGAGAGTGCTGACACATTGTGGGGAATGAAACCAAGGTCATGAAACACTTTATGTACAAACTATCAAATGGGAAACTAATTTTCTCTGTAAACTTTCACCTAAAACACAATAAAGAAGAAAGAAAAAAAAAAGAGGAAGATAAACTGGATAACTGGGACCTCCTAAAAATCAAACACGCTCATCAAAAGACATCACCAAAAAAGTAAAAAGAGAACCTACAGTCGGAGAAAAAACTTTTAGCTATGACATATCCAACAAGGATCTAATTTCTAAATCTACAGAATACTTCAGCCTTCAAAAACAAAAAGACAATCCAATTTAAAAATGGGCAAAGAATCTGAACAGACACTTCACAAAGACATTCAGGCAGCTAACAGATACACGAGGAAATTCTCTCAATCATTAGCCATTAAAGAAATGAAAATTAAAACTATCATGAGATACCGTCTCACCCCAATGTTATTGGCACTAATCAAAAAAACAAATGTTGGAGAGGTTGTGGGAAGAAATGAAACTCTTATGCACTACTGGTAGAAATGTAAAATGGTACAACCACTATGGAAAATGATGTGACATCTCCTTAAGAAGCTAGAAATAGAAATACCATATGATCCAGTAATCCCACTCCTAGGAATATATCCTAGAGAAATAAGAGCTGTCACACAAATAGACATATGCACACTCAAGTTCATTGTGGCATTATTCATAATTGCAAAAAGATAAAAAGAATGTAAGTGCTCATCAACAGGTGAATGGATAAACAAATTATGGCACATACACACAATGGGATATTACTCAACAATAAAGAACAATGGTGAATCCGCAAAACAACGCACAACATGGATGAATCTGGAAGGCATTATGCTGAGCAAAATAAGTCAATCACGAAAGGCAAAATGTTGTAAGAGATCACTATTATAAAAACCCAAGAAAAGATTTACACACAGAAACAATCTTTGATGCTTCTGAGGAACGGGAGGTGTGGGGAGGGGAAGTCACTAACTAGATAGTAGATAAATGTTAACTTTCGTGAAGGGAAAGGTAACACACAATATAGAGGAAGTCAGCACAACTTGACCAAGGCAAAGTCATAGAAGCTTCCTAGACATAGCCAAACACCTCAAGGGACTGAGTTACTGGAGCTGAGGACTGGGGACCATGGTCTGGGGGGACATGTAGGTCAGTAGGCATAACATAGTTCGTAAATAAAATGTTCTACAACCTACTTTGGTGAGTAGAGTCTGGGGTCTTAAAAGCTTGCAAACAGCCATCTAGGATACATCTATTGGTCCCATCCTGTCTGGAACAAAGGAGAATGAAGAAAACCGAAGACATAAGGAAAATATTAGCCCAAAGGATTAATGGACCATATGAACTACGCCTCCACCAGCCTGAGCCCAGAAGAACTAGATGGTGCCCAGCTACCACCACCAACTGTTCTGACAGGGATCACAAGAGAGAGTCTCAGACATAACAGGAGAAAAAAGTAAAAGAAAATTCAAATTTACAAAAAAGACCAGACTTACTGGTTTGACAGAAACTAGAGAAACCCCCGAGACTATGGTCCATGGATGCTCTGCTAACTCAGAACTGAAACCAAAGTCTTGATGTCCACCTTTCAGCCAAAGAGTAGACAGGCATATAAAACAAACAATAACACACATGAGGATATGCTTCTTTGTTCAGTCAAGTATAGGATACCAAATGGGCAATACCTACCCAAAAGCAAGACCAGAAAGGCAGGAAGGGATGGGAAAACTGGACGAAATGACATGGGGAACCCATGTGGAAAAGGAAAGGGGGAGAGTGCTGACACATTGCAGGGATTGCAAATAATGTCACAAAACAAGTTGTGTATAAATTTTTGAATGAGAAACTAATCTGCACTGTAAACTTTCACCTAAGCACAATAAAAATTTTTAAAAAAATCTGTTGGGTTAATTAGTTTTCTTATCCATCCAAAGCAGAATTGGAGACGCAGAACCAACATGCTGCTATAGACAGAAGCATCATGCTGTCCTTCCACAGCAAAGAACTAGAACTGAAAAACTAAAACAGAGACAAACATCAATCCTGGAACCCTAAGCGTCAAATAAAGAGATAGAGAACTCAACCAAGCACCGAATGGAATAAGAAACTGACAGAGAATAGAGGGCAAGGAGAGAGATGAAGTAGAGATCTCCTATCAGCTAATGTGGCTCGAATTTGCCATTTTGGACTCCTCAGCCACTGAGATAGGTGGACAGGGAGTACAGGAAGGCAGCTTCACAGAGCTCTCAGCAGGAGACAGAGCACCCGGTAAACAGTGATACAGGCTTTCCCACCTCCAACCCTTCTTTCTCCTGATCGGCCTCTGCCACTTCCTGGCAAGCCCCAGCGGTAGGCCAGGGAGGTGCTGGCTCAGTGCTGCTTGGATTTGCCCTGCCCACGCTGGCCGGCTCCTTCAGTGTCTTTTTTTGTGGCTGTTGTTGCTTTTTTTTTTTTTTTTTTT
>NW_004444155.1:1991945-2039495 GCF_000243295.1 Trichechus manatus latirostris
TTTTTTTTTTTTTACCTAGTTTCTTCTCTCTCTCTCCTTTCCTTCCTTTCTCCTGCCCATCTAGCAGTGCGTGCTGTATCTGTTCCTTCTTGATGGGCTGTTCCTCACTGCCTGGTTAGAAAGCCACTGGAACATGGCTTCCCTGGGTCTGCAACACTCCCACAGCAGGCTCCCTTAGCAGTTTTTTTTTTTTTTTGGTTCTTGTTTATCTTTCCTCTTTCTCTTTTTTCCCACACCTGCTTAGCTCCACACATCACAACCTCCCCTCTCCCTCCTGCCTATCTGCACCATGTGCTGAACATTGCACCCTCGAGCAGCACAAGCATGGTCTACCAGAACCTGCCCTGCACTGACCCCCGGCCCCTCCCTGTTGACCCCAGTATGTGTCACAAATGTCCCACCCCAGTCCCTCCCTTTCTGCTGGACCTGCCCTGCTGCACCATAGCTGAGCAACTGGCCCTGTCCATTGGACAAGGAGGTGAAAAATATTGTGCCCACAGACAAGCAAATAACAAAGAATGCCCAGCCATCTGCTCAGCCATAACCAAATACAACAAAAAAGCAGGATGAAACAAACAAATCAACAATCAATAAATGAAGAAAATAACTACTGAATGTCCCAAAGACAGCAGACAATATCAAAACATAAAAAAAAAAAGATGGTTCCAGTAGGCTTCTAAAATAAAACACCAGATGACCTTCCAGTAGAAGAGAAGGCATTGGAACTACTCAACAGGGAATTCAGATCTCTAATATTGAGAGCTAGCCAAGAGTTGAAGGAAAAAGCAGACAAAAATGAAGAAAAAATAAACAAAATTATGGAAAACATAGACAAAACAATGAAAGAATTCAGGAAAATAATACAGGAACAAAATTTCAAAATAAATTCACCACTAGAAATCACACAAAAACAGCAATTAGAAATCCAAAAGATAAACAACAAGATTTCAGAAACTGACAGTGTCATAGAAGGTCTGAAGAGCAGGTTTGAAACAATGGAAGACAGGATCAGCGAAATTGAAGATAAATCCTTGGATACCACTTTATTTGAGGAAAAATCAGAGAAAAGAACAAAGAAAAATGAAGAAACCCTGATAATGATGTGGGATACAATCAAAAACAAGAATTTGCAAGTGATCTGACTCCCAACAGTGGGAGAAAATGGAAAACACAGACAGGATCATTGAAGAATTGTTGACAGAAAACTTCCCTAACATCATGAAAGATGAAAAGCTCACCATCCAAGAAACACAACAAACGGCATATAGGATAGACCCCAAAAGAAAATCACCAAGGCATATCATAATCACACTTGCTAAAACCAAAGACAAAGAAAGAAGCCTGAGAGCAGCTGAAGAAACACGAAAAGTCACATACAGAGGGAAACAATAAGACTAAGCTCTGATTACTCGGCAGAAACCCTGCAAGCAAGAAGGCAATGGGATGACATATATAAAACCTTGAAAGAAAAGCATTGCCAATCAAGAAAAATATACCCTGCAAAACTCTTGCTCAAAGATGATGGTGAAATTAGGACGTTTCCAGATAAACAGAAATTAAGGGAATGTGTAAAAACCAAACCAAACTTACATGAATTATTAAAGGGATTTCTTCGGTTAGAGAACAAACAACATCAGACGACAGGACACAAGACTGCATCAGCCAGATACCGACCTAGGTAATGAACTCTCAAGGATTAATCAAAACTAAAAGATTTACAACAGCAAACCAGGGAGGTTAGTCTGTAAATGACAACAACATCAGAACAATAGAAGAGGGAATAAATGGTGTAGGTATAGAACTTTCAAATGGAGAGGGAGGCAAGGCAATACCAAGTAATAAAAGACTGGTTCAAACTTAGGAAGACAGAGGTTAATTTCAAGGTAACCACAAAGAAAGTTAACAAACCTACTCATCAAAATAAAGAAGAAAAACATAAAGTCTCAGTAAAAACAAAATCTATAAAAACAAAAGGAATGAAAAAAAAAATCCACAAACAAAAGGAATTCAGCACAGGAGAATAAGAGGAACAAAGAAAACGTCAGTACTACAAAAAAGGCACTACAAATGACAGCAATAGTCACACTTATCAATAATTACACTGAATATAAATGGCCTAAAACCAAAAAAAAAAAAAAAAAAAAAAAACTGTTGTCGTCGAGTCAATTCTGACTCATAGCTACCCTATAGGACAAAGTAGAACTGTCCCATACGGTTTCCAGGGAGCGCCTGGTGGATTCAAACTTCTGGCCTTCTGGTTAACAACCTTAGCTCTTAACTACTATGCCACCAGGGTTTCCATAAAAGGCCTAAATGCACCCATAAAGAGACAGAGTGACAGAATGGATTAAAAAAAGAAAACAAAACAGGATCCTTCAATATGCTGTCTACAAGAGACACACCATAGAAACAAAGACATAAGTTTTTTAAAATCAAAGGATGGAAAAAATATATCAAGCAAACAGCCACAAAAAAGAGCAGGAGTGGCAATACTAATCTCAGATAAAATAGACTTTAAAACAAAATCCACCATAAAAGTCAAAGAAGGGCATTATATAATGATTAAATGGATGAGCCGTCATGAAGACATAACCATAATAAATATCTATGCACCCAATGACAAGGCTCCAAAATACAAAAAACAAACTCTAAGAGCTCTGAAAAGAGGAATTGACAGTTCCACAATAGCAGTTGGAGACTTCAACACTGCTCTTGGTAAACGACAGAATATTTAGAAAGAAACTCAACAAAGATACAGAAGCTTTAAAGGCCACAATCAGCCAACTTGACCTCATAGACATATATAGAACATTCTACCCAACAGCTGCAAAGTACACTTTCTTTTCCAACGCTCATGGAACGTTCTCCAAAATAGACCACATCTTAGGCCTCAAAGAAACCTGGAACAAAATCCAAAATATTGAGATAATACAAAGTATCTTCTCTGATCACAACACCATCAAAGTAGAAATTAACAACAGAAACAGCAAGGAAAAAAAAAATCAATTACATGGAAACTGAATAACACCCTGCTTAAAAACCAGTGGGTAATAGAAGAAAACAAAGATGGAATAAAAAAATTCCTAGAATCAAATGAGAATGAAAACACATCATACCACAACCTTTGGGACACAGCAAAAGCAGTGCTCAGAGGTCAATTTATAGCAACAGATGCACACATCAAAAAAGAAGAAAGGGACAAAATCAAAACTTTAGCTATACAACTCGAACAAATAGAAAGAGAACAACAAAAGATGACCACAGCCACCAGAAGGAAGGAAATAACAAAACAGAAGTGGTTGGCAACTTGTCTGTGGTAGTTTATTTTATAAAATTAAATAAAATGAAGTAAAATGCATTTTTCATTGCCAGATACCCTGCTATATGGATTTTTCAATTTCAAACATTGAGCTTCTGTTATCTTTATGATAAAAAATTTGAAATTAATAATAAAAAAGAAAATAGTCCATGTCCTTTAGGAGCTCAAGAAAGGGGATGATCCAAACCCCTCAGTGCCAAGCTTTCACTGATAGAGCCAAGGAAGACTTAGGGCCTCCTCTGGGGTAGACTCAGTCTAGTTCTGCTGCTAGTGCTCATTGCCTGGCTGAGCTGTCCCAAATCCTTTGTGGAAAGAGAACAGAAAAAGAAGAGGAAAGGCTGTACATGGATTGGCCCCTTGAGTGTTTGGAAGTAATGCATGATCTGCCCAATCCAGCTTGCCTGAGAGTACCATCTCTCCTGTGTGTGGTCATAGCCACACACAATGGATACCCCAGTGCCCATGGAGAATGGAGCCAGACCAGCACACTTCCTGACTCTTTAGCTTTTCCCTTCCATATTTGGCTTATTTCTTATCTCATGTCCAGTTCCAAAATTTGGCTCAAGCTCTGGTTGTGCTGGTGTCAGTGGTCTAACAGTGGCCAAAATACACAATCTGTGGAAGGTGAGTCCTCAGGCTTCTGGAGGCCTCTGAGGTACCATTGAGGGATGTTTCTGGACCTGATCTGGAGGGTCTCACCAGGATATCTAAGGTAAGGAGGTTGCTAGTGGATCTGGTCCTAACCTTGGTGACTCAGTCAGGAAAAACTGCCTCTGGGTGTAACACATAGCAGAGAGTTGCCACACCTTTTGCGTCACACTCTTCTGATTTCAGGCCTGTGGAACTGGCCCTTCCCTAGCCTCACCACCCTGGAGGCTGCCATGGGATCAAGTAATGACAACCAGGCAACATGTCTCTGGGTCATCATAAAGATGTGGAACCCTGGCCCACAAACCTCCTTTTGATTTCACAAGGTTTCAAGTGTTTCTCAAATGTGCTTGTGAGCCAAGTGGCAGTATTCTCCTCTGTGGTTCCCCACGGTGACCATATGATATGGCTGGGTTGGGGTGGGAGTTCTTGGCCACAGTTGGACACTCCTTCTGTTCACAGCTCCCTTGAGGCTGTGTGACTGCACCACCACCATCCTCTCCTACTCCAGGCAGGGCCTTCATGGATGTTTTGAGTGCCAAAGCCACTAAGAGAGGAATTCTGTCCATCCCAGTGTGTGCCACACTCTGCACAGTAGAGCTCTTTGTCTCTTGAACAATTCTTGGTTTATGTTGCATTTTCTGAGGGCCTATTTTCTTCTCAGAATGCTCCTTAGAGGCAAGGATGGTGAGACTGTGTCTCACGTACTTTGGACATATTATCAGGAGAGATCAGTCCCCGGAGAAGGACATCATGCTTAGTAAAACAGAGGGCTAGTGAAAAAGCAGAAGACCTTTAAAGAGACGGATTGACACAGTGGCTGCAACAATTGGCTAAAGCATAACAACGATTGTGAAGATGGCACAGGATGGGGCAGTGTTTCATTCTGTTATACATGGGGTTGCTATGGGTCAGAACTGACTCAATGGCACCTAACAACAACATTTTCTTCTCAAGAAGCCCCCTTGGCTCTTTATGCTAACAGACTCCTGGCAGGTAGATGCCCCAGCCTCCATTTCTACTCTATATTGCTTGATATGGTGTATTTTTTCACAGTGGGGGGTAGGGGTGAAGTAGTATGGAATCAAAATACCAGAGTATTAATATGAGGTCTATAAGCTTACTAGTTTTTGTGAGTTATTTAACTCCTCTCAACCTCATTTTTTCTCATCTATTAAATAAGATTAAGAATAGCACTTACTCCAAGGCAAGGTCATGGAAGCTCCATAGACACATTCAAATGCCCTGAGGGACCAAATAACTGGGCTGAGGGCTGTGGGAACCATGGTCTCAGGGAGCATGTATCTCAACTGACATAACACAGTTTATAAAGAAAATGTTCTACATTCTACTTTGGTGAGTAGCGTCTGGGGTCATAAAAGCTTGTGGGCAGCCACCTAAGATACTCCACTGGTCTCACCTCATCTAGAACAAGGGAGAATGAAAAAACCAAAGACGCAAGGGAAGGACTAGTCCAAAGGACTAATGGACCATAACTACCACAACTTCCACCAGACTAAGTCCAGCACACCTAGATGGTGCCCGGCTATCACCACTGACTGCTCTGGACAGGGATCACAATAAAGGGGCCCGAATACAGCTGGAGAAAAATGTAGGACAAAATTCTAACTCAAGGAAAAACAAAAAGACCAGACTTGCTGGTCTGACAGAGATTGAAGAAACCATGAGAGTATGGCCCCTAGACACTCTTATAGCTCAGTAATGAAGTCACTTCTGAGGTTCACCCACCTGCCAAAGATTAGACAGGCCCATAAAACAAAACAGGACTAAATGGGCACACGAGCCCAGGGGCAAGGATGAGAAGGCAGGAGGGGACAGAAAAGCTGGTAATGGGAAATCTAAGGTCTAGAAGGAGAGAGTGTTGATATGTCATGGGTTTGGTAACCAATGTCACAAAACAATATGTGTATTGTTTAATGAGAAATGAGTTTGCTCTGTAAACCTTCATCTAAAGTACAACAAAAAACATTTTTTTTAAAAGAATAACACTTAACTAATAGGACTGATCCGAAAGGAGACAGGACAATGCCTACACCACTTTGACATGGTGCCTGACACAGTGAGTGTGCAGCAAATGTTATCCATTATTGCCAGTAATTTGAAAACATCACAGCGTATTGTGGGAATACAGCCTGACTGAGTCAATACCTTCTCCTCTCTGGGTCGGGAAAGTCCCCCGTTAGCACATGTAAGGCATGTCTGGTCTCTAATCAGCCTTAGACTTAGGTCAGTGTAAATTTGACATCTGCCTGGTTCTCAGTATTCTCTACACCTACCTGGGGAGTAGTGCAGGAGAGGTGGGAAAAACAGAGGGAGCAGAAAACAGGTATATTGGGTTTGTGTTACGTGCTGACCCTGTTCCTTCTCAGCCTTTGTCTCATCCAGTCCTTATGGCAACCCAAACCAAACCCGTTGCCGTCAAGTCGATTCCAACCCATATCGACCCTATAAGACAGAGTAGAACTACCACATAGGGTTTCCAAGGAGTGGCTGGTGGATTCAGCTGCCGACCTTTGGCTTAGCAGCCATAGTTCTTAACCACTATGCCGCCAGGGCTCCCGTGGCAACCCAGTGAGTTGTATATTACTCTCCTCTCTAGAGGGAAACGAAAGTAAGTCTCATAGAGATACAGCAAATTTCCCAAGGCCACACAGCTAATGCTGCTGCTGCTGCTGCTGCTGCACCTGCTAATGCTGATGACAGAGCTGACATGTATTTATGTGCCAGACACTATTCCAAACACTTTAAATATGTTAACTCATTTAATCCTAACAACTACCCACCAAGTAAATACTATTATTATCCTCATTTTACAGATGAGAACGCCATTACACAGAAAGTTTAAATAACTTCACCAAAGGCTCCTGGCTAGTAAGTGGCAAATTGAGGACTTGAATGAAGACAGTCTTAATCTGGGGTCAGCAAACTTTTTCTATAAAGGGTCATGTAGTAAATAGTTTAGGCTTTCAGATCATACAATTTTTGTCACAAATATTCAACTCTGCCATTGTAGTGCAATATCAGTCATAAAAAAAAAAAACCCAAACCCATTGCTGTTGAGTCGATTCCGACTCATAGCAACCCTATAGAACAGAGTAGAATTGCTCCATAGGGTTTCCAAGGAGTGGCTGGTGGATTCGAACTGCCAACCTTTTGGTTAGCAGCCGAGCTCTTAACCACTGTGCCACCAGGGCTCCAAATCAGCCATAGACAATATGAGTGAGCATGACTGTTCCAATAAAACTTTATTTATGAAAGCAGATGGTACCAACTCCTTGTCTTAACTGCTACATTAAGAGAACAAGGACCTAAAGCATCAAATCTCTCTGAAGAATAAAATAATAATCACAAACAAAAAGTTAAACAATTCTCTGGCCTTTTTTTATGTGATGAGGTATACAATTCATTCAACATTGGTTCAACAAGTATTTACTGAAGGCATACTGTGTACCATGCACCACCCTAAGTGCTTGGGATATACCACTGAGCAAAATAGACAGCAAACACCTCTCCTATGTGAGCTTATCTTCTAGCAGGGTTGGAAAGGGGAGGGGTGATAACTAATAAATATAATACATGGGTGAATTACACAGTATACTAAAAGGAGGTGAGTGCTGTGGAAAGAAATGAAGCAGGGTAAAGACAATATGGAAGCAGAAGAGGGAAGAATAAGGTGGTGAGTATAGGCCTCACTGAGAAGTTGATGTTTTAGCAAAGACTTAAAGGAGGCAAAGGAGTGAGTCATACTGATATCTGGGAGAAGAGCTTTTCAGGCAAAGAGAAGAGCCAGTGCAAAGGCCCGGAGCCGAGAGCATGCCTGATAAGTTCAAGGAAGAGCAACAGTCCACATGGCTCAAGTATACTGCATGGGGCAGGGAAAAGATTAGGCTAAGAGTTAATGGAAGTCCAATCCAACACAAATGGAGGCATGGTGAGGACTAGGCTCTCACTCTCAGAGACATGGACAGCAGAGAAGTGACATGATCTGACTTAGGTAGTAAAAGGATCACTCTGCCTACTGTGTTGTGAATTGACGGAGGGGTCAATGGTTTTAGACTCAGGTTTCCTAGGTTTGAATACTGGTTCAAATACTAACTACCAGTCTGATATCAGGAAGTTAATTAATTTTTCTATGCCTCAGTTTCCACATCCAAAAAATCAAGGTAATAATAGTATTTACCACATAGAGCAATTATGAGCATAAATAAAGAAAAAATTTAGACAAACCTCTAAAGGCAGTTCCAGAGACATAGTGAACACCAAATGAAAATTGGTTACTTTAATGATGATTAGATTTATCTCCCTAATAAACACTGTTTTACTGTAATAAACTGTGATTGTGTGCTTACATATTAATATATGTGTGTACGTGGATTATTAAGTCTCATCTCTACAGCAAGAGCAGAAGCCAGACCCACCTCCAGCGGCACTAACTCTCACAAGGGTAGTGGGAAGTCACCATTGGGAACATTGCCCTTCGGAAGGCCGGGACAGCTTCTGGTATACTTCCCTGGACTTACCAAGCCCCATGAAGAATTGAGATGTTTCCTGAGAAGGGAGGATACCACTGAAGACTGGAGACAGAAAACAATAGGAATATAAACTGCTGATTGTGAAGACAAGGTGTGTAAGCTATCTATTGCTATGTAATAAATTATCCCCAAACTCAGCAGCTTAAAACAATTTTTTTTTTTTTAATTTCCCACAGGTTCTGAGAATCAGAAATCTAAGTGGTTTAGCTGGGTGGCCTAGTTCAGTGTTTCTCATGAGGTTGCAGCAGAGATGCCAGCCAGGGCTGCAGTCATCTGAAGGCTTGACTGGGACTGGAGGATCTGCCGAGGTGACTCACTCACAAGGTGAACTCACTGGAGGCCTCAGTTTCTCTCCATAGGGCTGCTTGAGTGTCCTCACAACATGGCAGGTGGCTTCCCCTGGAACAAATGACCCCAGAGAACACGGGGAGGAAGCTGCAATGCTTTTTATGATCTATGCTCAGAAGTGACACACCATCCCTTCCACCATATAAAACGTTCACTGGAGGCAAGTTACTAAGTCCGGCCACCCTCAAGGGGAACGGAATTAAGCTCCACTTCTTAAAGGATGGAGTATCAAAGAATTTGTGGACATATTTTAAAACCACCACACATAGTATATGAGTTAGAGGTAAAGTAACATCTTTAGGTAGTGCCAAAGTTTGATTTCAGAAAGTTTAAAACTCTCATACAAGCATAGAGTGACCACATCTCAAAGATTTATTATTGTTAATAGATGAGGGAACCAGCAGGGTGATAAGGCTGATTCAAAGGACAGGTCAGGGAACAGAGGTTTATATGATCCGTCAGGAAAGAAATGCTGAAATAGGTTGGTTAAGTTAGACCAAAAAACTGCTTAATAAATTACAAGGCAACAAAACTGCATCCTTTGGGGCTGTCTTTTCTATCAGAGATAAGTTGCAATTCATCGATTTATCTCTTAGTTCACGTCTAACTTCACAGTCTGGGACCTAATCAGTAGTCAGTAGCATCAAACAAAGGTACATTTCCTAGAGAATGAAATAATTGTTGGTGGGACCTATTTGACAAAGTCCCAGTGTGAGTGACATTGAAGGCTTATGGAGTCATCATTTTGTTTTATTTTCAAGTTTGGAGACTTTTTCTTAACAGATTTGTTTTAATTTCCCAACTTTCACCTTAGCTCATTCAGCATCTCTCCTTCCATTCATCATTTAAGCACATTGCGGAATAGACAGAGCCTACAGAGATATCCCGGTGCCCTCAGCAAGCTCACCCCATCTCTGGCTGTGTACAGACATCATCCTTTATTAGGCAGAAAGTGGAAAATGCTTTATTAGACTCCTCAGTAGTGTCCTGTGGGCACATGAGTGCATTCACTGGGGTCAGGGAATCAGGAAAGGCAGCCTGAAGGAGATGGCATTTTAGCTTTTTTAGGTGAAACAATATTCACTTCTCCTATAATTACCTTACTAACAAAAACCTATTTACTTAAAACTACTTTGCCTATAGGTCACCACTTTTGGGAGGTTTTTTGTTTTATTTTTTTTGGAACTGTGTCAGTGATCAATTTATGGTTGATTTAATAATTTTGTGTAAGGTAACTCCTACACTAATTTTATTTTGCTGAAAGGTGCTTATCACAGTCATGGCGTTATGTGAATGATTTTATATCCTTTGAGCAACTTGATATTTTATTTTATTAATTTTTGAACAATTTAAATCCTTTTTAACCTATACGTTTGAATACTATTTCTTTAAAATTTATCTTTAACAATAAATAGCTTTCAATGGTAGTCAAGACATAATTAAATTGATCTTTACACACAGATCCTTACCGTTAATTAGGATCCATTACAGAGAGTACATGGAGGTATTAAAACTGCAAGAATTATTTTACAATCAAATATTATTTCATCAATTAGGTATTGTCATTGTTGTTGTTAGGTGTCATTGAGTCAGTTTTGACTCATAGCAACCCTATGTACAACAGAACAAAACACTGCCTGGTCCTGCATCAACCTCACAATGGTTGTTATGCTTGAGCCCATTGTTGCAGTCACTGTGTCAATCCATCTTGTTGAGGGTCTTCTCTCTTTCAGTGACTCTCTACCTTACCAAGCATAATGTCCTTCTCCAGGGACTGACCCTTCCTGATAACAAGTCCAAAATATGTGAGACCAAGTCTTGTCATCTTTGCTTCTAATGAGAATTCTTGTTGAACTTCTTCCAAGACAGATTTGTTTGTTCTTCTGGCAGTCTGTTACTTTGACAGGGTGCACCTGACCCAAGCCATCGTATTTTCAATCACCTCATATGCATGCAAAAGCTGGACAGTGAATAAGGAAGACCGAAGAAGAATTGATACTTTTGAATTATGGTGTTGGTGAAGACTATTGAACATACCATGTACTGCCAGAAGAATGAACAGGTCTGTCTTGGAAGAAGTAGAGCCAGAATGCTCTTTAGAAGAGAGATGAGACTTCGTCTCACATGCTTCGGACATGTTATCAGAGGGACTAGATCCCAGAAAAGGACATCATGCTTGGTAAAGTAGAGGGTCATTGAAAGAGAGGAAGACCTCAGCGAGATGGATTGACATGTGGCTGCAACAACGGGCTCAAGCATAGCAATGATTGTGAGGATGATGCAGGATTGCACAGTGTTTTGTTCTGTTGTACATAGGGCCACTATAAGTGGGAACTGACTCAATGGCACCAGCAACAATAACAAGCAGAGAAAAAAGTGTTGTCATTGGCTTTCTGATCATGCACTCACAGAAGACATCTCCATGTTTCTCTTTTAGCTAATCTGGATTTTCAGGTTTTTCTACAATGAATATGTAGCCCAAACAACTTCTAGGCAGGAGAGTTCCACCTCCAGCATCTCCCATAGACATGGCAAAGGGAGGAAGGAAAGAAGGAAGAAAGTAAAGAAGAAAGGGAGGGAGGGGTGAAAGAGAGAGGGCAGGAAGGAGGGAAGGTAGGAGAGGAAGAAGGAGGGAGAAAAAGGGGTCATTTTAAAAGTTGTTTAAACCCTGGGCTGCTATTGGTTCTGACTCCCTTGGGTCTGGAAGCACCTGGTGGCCCAGGAGCTGCGTGCTCAAGGAGAGCTGGAAAGTCCCATGGAAGTTCTTCAGAACTGCTGTAAAGAGATTGTCTCCAAAGTTTCCCTCCTCAGAGAAATAAGGAGCAGCAGGTGATTCTGGAGGCTTTAGGGCAGCGTGAAATCACTCTGGAAAGACCTGCTCCTCCCCAGTTTGTGGCAGTTTCAGGGCCCCTCCTTAATGCATACTTAAAAGAGCTGAGACATCCTCAGAGGAGCCGCTGACATTACAGACTCTGGCCAGGAGAAAGGAAGATTTCAGGTGTCCTTTGGGGAGCTTTGTTTCCTCTTTCTCAGCAGCACTGGGCTGCCTCCTGATACCAGACCCAGAATCCCCCGCTGTGTGCAGGCTGCTTATGTGCACAGAGGCTCGCGAGCCTACTTGCTACTCAGCTCCTGGCAGCTCAGCCCTAAGGCTTTCTGTTATTTATTTCAAAATAGAGGCATCTACATATACACTGTGAAGCTCAAGATGGTCCTGAGTAGGGTGCTGTGCTTCCGGTGAGTATTCAGCCTCTGACGTGGTGGTGTCCTCCGGGGAGAGTCTGGGTAGACCTGTTATCCAGCCTTGTGAGGCAGGAGTGGGCTGCAGTTGTCCTGAGTTGTGGCTGTCACAGCTGGTACAGGTAGCTGGAAAGTTGTAAGTGACACCTCCCTGCCTTAGAGACATCCTTTCTGCCTTCTTCAGCTTGAAGTAGGCCACTTCTTGGGAGTTCCTTGATGCTGAGGAGGTACAAGTGAACCACCCAGCCCAGAGCTGAAGCGTAGGCTATCTGTAACGAGAATGTATCTGGAAGTCAGGAGAACTGGCTTAGAACGCTGCTATTGCCACTCACCTCGATGAACTGATGTCAGCCCAAATGTTCTGTGCCACTGCCTCCTTGATTCCCTTTGCAGTTAAAAAAAACAAGTCACTCAATCTGTCTGTCCACTAGCATGTACTGAGCCAGTTACTCTGCGATGCTCTGGATTTTACAACAGAGAATGAGACTTGTCCTTGTTCTTACTGAACTCAGAGTCTAGTATACCTATTGCCGTCGAGTCAATTCCAAGTCATAGCAACCTATAGAACAGAGTAGAACTGCCCCATAGGGTTTCCTGGAAACCTTGGTAAATTCAAACTGCTGACCTTTTGGTTAGCAGCCTGAGCTCTTAACCATTTCACCACCAGGCCTCTGAGTCTAGTATAGCATTTCCCAAAGTGTGTTCTATGAAATCCGAGTCCTATGAGATGTCTTCTGCAATGAAGCTCCTTGGTCATATAATGTGGGAAATGCTGTTTTCTGTGGCTCGTTACTAAAAACTATAGTGCATTTCAGCACATTAGTGACTTTGAGCCATTGTGAAGTAAAGAGACTTGCTTAACTGTGTTTAACCGAACATTGAACCAATTTGTACACAGCATGCTTTTTGTCTCCTTTATATTACATCCAGAGAAACTCACTTTAGGATACATCTTTCACCTCACAAGAGACTAGAAAATCAACTGAGATCATAGACGGACAATTTTTGAAAAGTAAAATGAAAGATTTTAAATCTGAAGAAATTCCTCACTTAGTAGGGAATTCTATGTCTTGATGACATCAGTATAATTATAAGAATCAGGTTTTAATCTGAGGTAGTCCTGGGCATTATCTAACCTATAGACTTAGTGGGAAAGAGACCCGTCTGTTGTGACTCAGTAAAGGTGGCAGAATTGCAACGAGAACCCAGGTCTCTGACTCTTGATCCAGTTTCTTCTCCAACATAACACACCGAGGTGATTGGTTGGTATAGAAAAGACTGAATAGGATAAAGAAGCAAACCCTAGTCTCAGATGGGAGGCTGTGGGATGGGTCCTGTTGGTAAAGTTCGATCCCAGCAGGGCTAGGAGAGAAGACTGAGAGGGAGGAGAGAGAGACAAAATGCCTGAGATTGGATGACTCTCTGGAGCCCAGAAATGGGAGTGCCAGTCCCCACAACAGTCTCACCCAATTGTGATGTTTCAGAATGAAGGATGCGTCACTGAAGGTGCTCTACGTGCATGAGAACCAGCTTCTGGCCGGAGGGCTGCATGCTGGGAAGGTCATTAAAGGTTGGTGGCACAAAACAACCCTACTGCCCTAGGTCTCTGCACACTCTAAGGGGAGGGGCTGAAGAGGGCTTAGAATCCTCATGCAAATGAGCACAGGGCTGTGGGCCCCGGGCCTGATGCATTAGACTTGGCATCACCGAAGCAGGCTCTGAGCAAGAATAAGAAAGTGAGGACACGGGTTTCAGTGCAGAGGTGGGAGCATCTTCCCAGAGGAATGTTTTGGCAATCCAGGGTAGGCGGACTTTGGTCATGAGCAGCCATTTCCCAGGGAGCCAGTGCTGAGGCCTGCAGTCAGGTTCTCTATGTCCTTATACACACATAGGGGTGGGTTTCTGCCCCTCCATCCTGGCTCCCCTCTACCCTCTGAGGGTTCTTGGTTTCTCAGAATATTGGGACACAGAGAGTGGTGGTACCTCCTGGCCTTGTGCTTACTCTGCCCCCCACACTGTGACAGTGACTACTTTCTAGAATGGGGTACCCCTGCTCACCTATGACACTCTCACCTGGCACTGATGCACACTGATGCTAGGCTGTGTGTAGCTGGGGGGAGTGGTGGTAGAGCGATGGATGAGACCCTCCTCTGGCCTCAGGAATCTCACAGGAAGGCAGAAAGATGTCCAAACAATTGTAACGGGAGGCTGAACAAGGCAAGGAGCAGAAAAGAGGGGAGAGAGCTGTAGTACATTAAAAAGGTGTCGGGGGTTAAAGAAGACTTAAGCAGGGCCTGCAAGGTGAGGAAGATTTTATCCTAAACAAGGGGATGGACTAGGAGCAGCTACAGTGTGCTTGTGGGCCTCTATGTTCATTCTGGACTAGCTGGCAAGAAATCCCCTTCCCCAGGCCTGACACAACAGGATGGATGCTACGAGACTTTCGTTCTGCCTAGCCTAGGACAGGATTTCTCACACCGGTCCTGCTCCCCAAAATTCAGGGCTGGGAAGAGGGGAGGCAAGGGTAGCCAAGATCCCCACATCCGGCCTCCTTCCTGTAGGTGAGGAGATTAGTGTTGTCCCCAATCGGTCGCTGGACACCAGGCTTTCGCCAGTCATCCTGGGCATCCAAGGAGGGAGCCAGTGCCTGTCGTGTGGGACGGGAAAAGAACCAACTCTGAAACTAGAGGTGAGTCCTGTCGGGACATCCTCCCCATCTGGCGACTAAATCAACAGGCACTGAGCCCACTTAGGCCATATGTCTTGCAGCTGAAGAGCCTCCCTAGAGAATGCCTTGCGGGATTTGGTTAGTTGTAGCTCTGCCTCCCCTCTCGAACACTGCCCAGTCCCTCTGCACGGCTCTGCTCCACTATCCCTGCCCCTCACTTATGTTGCCCCTCTGCCAATAGCCAGTGAACATCATGGAGCTCTACCTCAGTGCTGAAGAGTCCAGGAGTTTCACCTTCTACAGGAGGGACACGGGGCTCACCTCCAGCTTCGAGTCGGCTGCCTACCCGGGCTGGTTCATCTGCACTGTGCCTGAAGCAGACCAGCCCCTGAGACTCACCAAGCTCCCTGAGTATGTCGGCTGGGATGCCCCCATTACAGACTTCTACTTCCAGCCGTGTGACTAGGGCAGTGTGTCCCACAACTCCCTGGGCAAGGCCAGCTTGGGCAGGGGCTGGAGGAGGAGACCCATGGCCACCACTCCCCCTCTGCTGTCACTGCCCCCACCTCTGACTGGGCATAGGGCCATGCTCCCACCTCTGCTCCCTAGTTTAGGTAAATTCTCCTGAGATTTGGGGCTCCATCCACAGTTTCCTTCCCTGCTGTGGAATCTTGTGAAAACCACATGGGATGAACCGGGAGTAACACAACAGAATCTCCAAGGGCCAGGGTGGGGGGAATGGTGGGAATTGTTTATACTTAATAGTAACTTGGAGTCCCTGGGTGGCGCAAATGGTTAATGTGCTTGGCTGCTAACTGAAAAGTTAGAGGTTCGAGTCTACCTAGCGGCACCTGGGAAGAAACGATGGGTGATCTACTTCCAAAAAATCAGCCATTGAAAACCCTATGAACACAGTTCTATTCTGACACACATAGGGTGGCCATGAGTAGGAGACTCTACGGCAAATGTTGCTTTTTGTAATGGTATACACAGAGCCCAGAACCCTATAAGCGAGCCTGTCTATAGTTGAGCCCTGTTGCCAACAGGTCCCCACAGAGGTTCTGTCATTCATCATTGTGCAGGAGACGGAGGGTGGGTCATCAGTCCAGCCCCTTCCCTTTAATTCTGCTGCCATCACATCCTTTTTCCATCTTTGCCAAGGAGATACTGGACTTTATCCTCTAGCCATGGGCATGAGAGGGTGGTGGTGCCAGAGGAAATGGCTCCAGCTTAGAAGACAGAAGATACATTCTTGAAGCCCAAAGTACAATTAAAATCCCAGATGCTTGTCTGTATTCTCATGGAAAGATGCTCATGTCACCTTACGTGAGAAGAGCGTGTTATAAGGTAACAACATATTATTTAATTAAATTTCAGTTAAAAAAAGAAAAGCTCCTATCTATAGATTTCTACATAAAGAAAAGTCTGGAAGGGTATATTTAAATTTTAGCAATGTTGGGGTGGTGTTATTATAGACGATTTTTCTTTCATTTATCTGTATTTTCTACAATGAAGATAGAGTACTTGTATAACAATAATAAAAAATAAATTAATCCTGAGGTAAGCAGAGTGGACATCATGTTTCTGATTGGCCTCACCTCCCACTTTCCCAGAGTGAAATTCAAATTGAATTGAGCTCTTCTGCTCTGATCTGCAGCAGCAGAGTTCAGAAAACAGATCTTAGCAAAGCGACTGAGAAAGAGGATGTGATGGGTTAGTATGGCTGGAGTCTCATGTGTATGGAATTTACAGGAAAAAAAAAAGTCCTATATTTTGACCTGGAGATTCCAAGGTATGAGAGTCAGTTTCCAAGATGACTGTCAATGATTCCTGTCTCTTGGTATTCATACCTGATTTGTCACCTCCCACATTGTACCAGAGTTTGTCTGGGTGACCAATAGAATATGGCAGAAGTGATGGCATGCCACTTCTGTAATTAGGTTATAAAATATGCTGTGGTTTCTGTCTTGGGCTCTCTCTCTGTCTGCCTCTTGAATCACTCACTCTGGGGGAAACCAGCTGCCATGTTGTGAGCAGACCTATAGAGAGAGCCATGCGGTGAAGATGTGAAGCCTCCTGCCAACAGCCACATTAATGAGCTTGGAAGCAGATCCTCTAGCTCCAATAAAGGCTTCAGATGATGGCAGCCCAGGAGTCTGCAACTTCAGGAGAAGCTTTGAGTCAGAATCACTAGATAAGCTGTTCCCAGATTCCTGACTCTCAGAAACTGTGTCAGATAATAAATGTTTGTTGTTTTAAGCTGCTAAGTTTTGGGGTAACTTGTTATGCAACAATAAATAACTAATACACAGTGAAAAGGCAATAGATGCATTTTTTTTTTATTACTGAAATTTTCTCTAATATTTTTATTTTCCTTCCCAAAGTGAACAACTGTCTCTTTATTTCCCCAAGTGTTCTCTTTCAAAGTTACTCATACTAAATTTGTTGAGTATTTTATGTTTGCATGAAGCTTAAATCTTTCTTGACTGTCTTTGCACCTTCAGTCATATGTGCCAGGGACAGTGTCTCCACAGTCTCTACCTAAGCTCTAGTAGAGGGACCCATATCTGAGCCTTAGGTACTCTACATTCACCAATAAGACCAGCTAGGCAGATTCAAAATCTGCTGAGGGACTGTCAAGGACGTGGCCAGGCCAGAAGGGGCTGCCTCTGTGGGTCTTAGCAGCTTCAGCTTAGATGCAGCTTAAGTCACTGGGCATCAAGCAGCACAACTCCTACCACTGGCCTCTCAAGGCTGAAGTGAGCACAAGTTACAGGCTCCAAGCTGTGTTTCTGCATACACAGTTCATATTTTCTCTTTTCCCACATGCCCAGACATAGTCTCATGATGCTCCCTCTGCTTTTGAACCCTTCACACATCTTCTCTGCCTAGAGAAATCTTTAATCTTTCAAGATGCTGTTAAGATGTCACCCCCTCCAAGAGCCTTCTTTTTTGAGTTGAGATCTCTGGTCATCTTCTCTAATAATGCTTTATGCACATCTTGACGGTAGCCTCCCACAATGTATAAGTTGACTCGGAGTCCATGGCCCCTGGGATGAGCTCAATGTCGAGGGTGCATTATTTTGTTTCCTAACCCCTAGTATAGTGCTTGGCAAATAATTGAAACTCAGTGAGTATAGAATCTGGAAACTATTTCTCCATCCTAGAATATTATCTTCCTCTCCTCCACCCAGCTAAACAGATCAACACTTTAGGGAGCAGCTTAAATTCCACATCATGCTCGAAGGTCTCTCCAGACTAAAATTATTGCTTCATTATTTGTGGGATGATATGGTTCAAAAGGCTTTAGCAGGAATGAGATATGGATAAGTCTTATGGCTGGTTTCTCCGGAGACTCCTGACTAATATACTTTGGTACTGACAGGGGTACCAGAGGAACAGGATCTTAAGAATGAGTTTCTGAATTGTTTCTGGGGCTTCTTCAACTGGGTCTTGAATCTGACTAGATTTAAACGCGCGAAAGACTCTATTTCCAGCAGTAAAGTGGGCACTAGTAGTCCACGCTGTGATGTGGCAATAGAGATTTGCAAAATATCAGTATTGGATTGCTGTTGTTGGTTGCCATCGAGTTGCTTCTGACTCATGGAGAACCCATGTGCATCAGAGCAGAAGTGTACTCCATAGGATTTTCAATGGCTGATATTTTGGAGTAGATCATTAGGCCTTAGGTGACTCCTAATAAAATACTTATAAGAAACAAGGTTCTGGGTGATCATGTATTTGATACCTTAGAATATTTTTGTTAAACTAATGAGTATAATAACATTGGCTGTCTGCTTCTAATTTTGTTGGACAAAATAGAGAAATAAAAAGTTGAGTTCAGGACTACAAATTTCCAGCTCAAGCACCACATAAATGACCTGAAAGCTTATACGTGTGCCCTGAAAAAAAAAACACACAAAAACTTTAAGTCTTGTAGCCACAAATCTAGATTGCTGAAAACCAGTATCATCTCACAAGTGACGGAATTACAACACCAATTAAATTCTCAGCCTTACATGGGGTCTGATGTTTAAGTGAGGGCACTGATTAGAAAGGAATGGAATCCTGAAAATTGGAATGAGGGCATATGGGCAGATCCTGAAGAAGTTGGTGGACATTGAAACTCTAAATTCTGCAGAGTAGTCTACTTTTCCAGGAGAAGAAGCTCTTCCATTCCTGTCTAAGGAAATTCACTCTGCTTTGCCTGGGGCAACTGTAATGACCTTCCCTGAGGCAGATACCTTGAAAGAAACTGCTGATTGTCCTCAGGGCCCGTCCTATAGCCCCTCTTTGCTTCTAGACTAATAACTAGACTCAAGTCCCAGTAGGCCCAGAAAGGTGAGGGGCAAAGTGTGACTCATGAGGAAGTACACTACACTCCAAAGGAACTAAGTGATTTTTCTAATTTATAAGATAAAATCTGGGTAATATGTGCGGGTATGGATATTAAGGGTGTAGGATAATAGTGGAAGGAACATAAAGTTGAATCAGGTTGAAGTGACTGATATGGGCCCACTAAGCAGAGATTTTGAATTCAATGTTTCAGCTCAAGGGATTAGAAATCCCTCTGTTTGTTTATTTGGTTAGCTAAAACATGGACCAAAATGTGACCTATATGAACTGAAATTGAAATGTCAGAACTGCTTTAGTAGAAAAAATTATACAAAGCTTTAGTGAGTGCAGCGTGATGGATTACTTTTGTGTGGCTTTTCTAGTCATGGTCTTAATAACTCTTGCCAAGGTGATTGGACTGGACTGTGTAACAGGGTAATCCAAGGGGATTGGTCAGTTTTGCCTTAAAAGAGAGACAATTCCTGAGCAGAGAGAAGAATCCTACCACCATCAAGGAAGAATAGCCAGGAGCGGAGAGTGCATCTGTTGGACCTGGGATCCCTGCACTGAAAGCTCCTGGAAGAAGGAGACCGAGAAAGAAAGTGAGCTATAACCTTGAGGATGATGAGAAGCGGTGACAAGAGAGACCTAGCAGCAGGAGACGGCATGATGGGCTTCCTGGTCCACAGAGAGAGAAAGCTGAGTGCCCTTTGGCAGAGTTCAAGGGCCGGGGGAGGCATGTCTATGAGCGCAGCTGGGGAGAGGCTGTCCTGATGGAAGAACTGTATCCTGAGTGTTCCTGAGACTGAACTGTAACTGTTACTTCCCTAATGAACCCCATAATCATAAGTATGGTCTGTGACTTTTGTGTGGCCATTGCAATGAACTATCGAACCCAGTAGAGAGTGCTGTGGGAGGGATGGTTGGTGTCAAAGATGGCAAAGAAAGGAGGCTTGTCTGGCCTCCACCTCATGGGAGTCAGCCTTGTGCTGTTGATCTTGCTTCTTCTTTCCCCTTGTGAAGTTAGAGGAGGTCAGACACCACCCCCCACACCATTTTTATAGGGAGATTAGAATGTTACAGTGGATTTATCATGTAAGACTGCTCACCTACCCCAGGAGTGTCCAGAGGACACACCTATAAACAAAAGTGAGGAACAAATTAGTAAAGGGAGCCCCACCATCCTTGAAGAGCTCTGTTGTATCTCTCCTCTGTAGGTCAGCTATTACAATGAGAACTGCTGCCACTGAATAGGAAAACATAAATGCAAGGGGATAATGGGATTCGTGGGGGGCAGCAGCCAAGTAGCAGCACTTAATTACTGTACAAGGTGGATATTGTTTCCATAATGGACAGCAGACTCAAATCAATAATCAGAATAGTCTGACTTGCAGGGACCAAAGGCATTGTCTAGTTGATCATGGTGTCTCTAGAAGTTAAATAGATGGGAATTCTACTAAATTCTTACTTGATCTATATAAGTGGAAGAGTTCTAGGTCAAGAAAACATAAGTTTAAGTTGAATCATCAAAACAGAGAGTCATGACTCTTAATTCAATTCTCAGACTTGAGCTAGTTTACAGGCCCAGAATCGTTTGAATGGAGTGGAGGCCAGGTCACCTTGAAGAAGGACCCTGCTACACTGCTAAAAATTTATACTGTTAATCTTTCTCCAAGCTTCCCCTAAAGGGAAGTTACCAGTGTGACTGTGAATTGGGGAAAAGGAAATAATCAGACTTTTTGGCAATTACTGGACACTGGCTCTGAACTGACACTAATCCCAGGAAATCCAAAATGTCACTGTGGTGTACCAGTAGAGTCTAAACTTATGGAGGTAAGAAGATTAATGGATCTTTAGCTCAAGCCCATTTCATAGTGGGTCCAGTGGATCCCAAAGCCCATCCTGTTTATTTTTTTAGTTTTTGAATGCTTCTGTCAAAACTACCATCTGTGGACTTACAGAATGTCTTATCCAACATAATGATCTATTACAGATTGAATTGTGTCCCCCCAAAATATGTTTTATAAATCCTAACCCCTAGACCTGTGGCTATAATCCCATTTGGGAATGGGTTTTCTTTGTTAAGTCAATGAGGCAGTATTAGTGTAGTGTGTGTCTTAAGTCAATCTCTTTTGAGATATAAAAGACCAGATTAAGCAAGCAAACAAACACAAATGAAGCAGAAGATACACACTGCATGGTCGCCAAGGAACCTAGGAATAGAAGCTGAAAAGAGACAAGGACCTTCTCCCAGAGAAGACAGAGAAAGCCTTCCCCTAGAGCTGGCACCCTGAATTCAGACTTCTAGCCTCCTAAACTGTGAGAAGATAAATTTCTGTTTGTTAAAGCCACCCACTTGTGGTATTTCTGTCACAATAACCCCAGATAACTAAGACAGAATTTGGTACTGAGGAGTGGGGTGTTGCTCTAACAGATATCTAAAAGGTGGAAGTGGTTTTGCAATTGGGTAATGAGTAGAATCTGGAGAAATTTTCATGTGGTTCATAGTAAGGTTCTAGAAAAGACTGTTGGTAGAATTATGACATCAAAGGTAATTCTGGTGAGGTCTCAGAAAGAAGTGAGGACAGCTATAGAGAAAGCCTCCATCATCTTAGAAAATGCATAATGCAGAATGTTGCTAGAAATGTGGACATTAAATGTGCTTCTGGTGATATTTTAAAAGGAAATGAACATGTGATTGGATGATGGAGAAAGGGCACTGCTTTTTATGCAGTGACAAAGAACTTGTCTAAATTATTGTTCAAATATTTGGCAGAGGGTAGAACTTGTAATTGATGAACTTCAGTATTTGGCTGAGGAGATTTCTCAGCAAGACCTTAAAGGTGCAAAGTAGTTTCTCCTTGCAACTTACAGTAGAATGTGGAAGGAAAGAGACGAACTTAAAAATGAACTGTGCAAAATGAAACCAGAACTAAAAGATTTGGAAAATTCTATTGTACAAACTAAGGAAGGACATATGCCCTAAAACTCTCACCAAGGACATGATAACTCAGTCTTTTGTTAAACAGGTTAAGCCTGTTACTGACGGACCCATTTAACCAAAGCAAAAATCCTGTCAGCTTAGACTGAAAGGGGAAAGACAGTAGGAAATAAAAGAAAGCTACCTGCCACCTGGAATTCTATAGGTAGGGAATGGCCAATTGAATTACTTGGTTCCAAACATCTGTTGGCCTCCAAGAAAAGAAAAAGACCATCCCTGGAGCAGTTTGGAGATCGGCAGAACTGTTGGAAGGAGCACGGGAAGCAGGGCTGCCTCAGTTTCAAAGGGTGGAACCATAGTCTCCGAGGTTTCAAAGGGTGGAGCCATGGTCTCCTGGGTTTCAACAACTATAGCTACAGCTTCCTAAGTTTTAAGCAAAGTAGAGGATTTGTTTGTTTTCCAGAGTTAAGCAATCCAGGACTGCCACAGCAGTGCCACAACACAAGCAGATCTGTGAGCTCTTTCCCCTTCTCTATTTAGTCATTCTTGGCAAGATGGCTGCTCCACTTCCAACACTGAATCTCTATTTTAGACAGAGCTTCCTAGGTTTTAAAGAGTTATGTCTCCACCACCTCAGTTCCAGAGAGTGGGGTTGCCATTCAGGTAGGCCAAGAGGAAGAGCCACCACCCAAAACTGAGGGGGGCAGGGCTGCCATGCCCAAGGTGCAGGAGAACAGAGCCTGCCAGTGGGGTTGCCACTCAGATGGACTAGAAGAATGGGGCCGCCCAAAGCCAAAGGAGAAAAATTTTCTTCCCAGTGGGCCTGGAAGGTGGTGCTGAAGCTCAGAACTCAGGGGCCTCCACCCAGCATCCAGGGAGTGTAGCCAACACCCAGAGTCTGGAGGGTGGGGCCATTGCACAGATGGTCCTGGGAAACAGAGGATTATTTTCAAACCTTGAGAATCAATGTAATGTATTCTGCTAGGTTTTGGGCTTTCTTGGTGCCTGTTATTTCTTCTTTCCCTCCAATTGTAATGGAAATGTCTACCTTGTGCTTGTTCAACCATTGTACTTTGGAAGCAGACAACTTGTACTCTAGATTTCACAGGTTCATAGGCCAAGAAGAATTTTGCCCCAGGATGGAATATGCCGAAAGTCTCACCTACATTTGATTTAGATGATTCAGAAGATGAGATTTTGGACTTGGAGCTGATTTAAGACTTTTGGAATGAAGTGATGGGGTGAATATGTTTTGCATATGAGAAGGACATGAATTTTTGGGGACCAAAGGATGAAATGTTATAGATTGAATTGTGTCCCCTGAAAACATGCGTTGTAAATCCTAACCCCTATACCTGTGGTTATAATCCCATTTGGGAATGGGCTTCTTTTTATGTTAATTAGGCAGTATTAGTGTAGGGTGTGTTTTAAGTCAATCTCTTTTGAGATCTAAAAGAGCAGACTAAGCAATCAAGCAAGCACAAACAAGGGGAAGATATATACCATATGATCACCAACGAACCTATTAATAGAAGCTGAAAAGAGACAAGGACCTTCCTCCAGAACAGAGAGAGAGAGATCCTTCCCTTAGAGGTGACACCCTGAATTTGGACTTGTAGCCTCCTAAACTGTGAGAAAATAAGTTTCTGTTTGTTAAAGTCACTCACTTGTGGTATTTCTGTTATAGCAACAGTAGATAACTAAAAGAATGTTCCATACAGCATTGCCTCAGATCAAGGAAGTCGCTTCACAGCAAATGATGTGGTAATGGCCACATGGAATTATGGAATTCACTGGCCATACTATGCTCTCCTTTATTCTGTAGCAGCCATCTTGATAAACACTGAATGATCTTTTTTAAGACTTAATTATGGTACCAGCTGGTGGCAATACGTTGCAGGGCTGGGGCATTGTTCTTCAGGAGGCTGTATATGCTCTAAATCAGCATGCAATATATGGTGCTGTTTATCCCATAGCTAGGATTTTTGGGCCCAGGAATTAAGAGGTGGAAATGGGAGTAATGCCGCACACTATTACCCCTGGTGATCCACTAGCAAAATTTTTGCTTCCTGTCCCTGAGATCTTATGGTCTGCTGGAATAGAGGTCTTAATTCCAAAGTAAAGAATACTTCCACCAGGAGACACCACAATGATTCCTTTGCAGTGGAAGTTAAGAGTACTATTCAGTATTAGGGCTTCTCATGCTTCTGAATAAACAGACAAAGAAGGGAGTTACTGTACTGAATGGTGTAACTGATGCTGATTACCAAGGGGAAACTGGATTGTTATTACACAATAAAGGTAAAGAAGAGTATGTCTGGAATACAGGAGATCCTTTAGGGTGTTTCTTAGCACTACTATGCCCTGTGATTAAAGTCAATGGAAAACTATAATAATGCAATTCAGGCAGGACTACTAATGGCCCAGACCCTTCAGAAATGAAGATTTGGGGTACCCCACCTGGTAGAGAACCATGATAAGCTGAACTACTTGCTAAAGACAAAGGAAATATGGAATAGGTAGTGGAAGAAGGTAGTTATAAAAAGCAGCTATGACCATGTGACCAGTTGCAGAAATAAGTACTCTCATTTTTAAGAGTATTTCTTCCTTATTTTGTTATGAATATGTTTGTGTGTGTATTAAGCAAATTATCTTGTTTCATCTCCCCTGATCCCTTTTTATCATACAACATAAGACGTATTAACTTTATATGATAGTATTTAAGTTACAGGGTATCAAGGAAAAGAGTAAACATCACCCAAGGACTTTGCATCCTTTTCTGGGAAAAGGGTTAGTGCCTTTTTAGGGTTGTACACGAGATGGTTTTATTACACTAGAAATATGTGCTTGTTATTGTCTTTATTTGGAGATTAAATATGGAGATGTGTTTGGTTTAAGGGAGGAGGGCAAGTTGACAAAGGGGTGGACTGTGATGCTTAATTTTATGTGTCAACTTGTCTAGGCTACAGTGCCCAGTTGTTTTGTCAAATACGAGTCTAGATGTGGCTATGAAAGTATTTACATGTGATTAGCATTTAAGTCAGTTGGCCTTAAGTAGAGCAGATTATCCTACATAATGTGGGTGGACCTCATCCTATCAGTTGAAGGTCCTTAAGAGCAAAAACCGAGGTTTCCTGATGGAGAAGTTCTGCCTTGAGACTGTAACATAGACATCCTGCCAGAGTTGCCAGCCCACTGCATGGCCTACCGATATTGTACAAGAGTCTGCGAGAGTTTATACCATGTTGCCCGACCTACAGATTTTGGCCTTGTCCGTCCCCATGATCACTCGAGCCAATTCCTTAAAATATGTGTGTTTATATGTGTATGTATGTATGTGTATGCATATGCAGATCTATATCTATATCTTATTGGTTCTGTTTCTCTGGAGAACCCTGACTAACACACTAGTCCTCTTAATTATCTTTTAATGTGTTTGCGAGTTTGATTCCCAGTTGGACTGTAAAACTACTTAACAATAGGAACTAAGGATTGCATGTCTTTGTAACACAGCAGTGTAAAATGCTCAGTAAATACTAGGTGATTGCCTAGTATAATACCCCGCACTTTGATCCTTCCCATAGAGGGGTGAGAAATTGGGAAGGGGTGTGAAGAATGATCATTGGCCTTTTCTAAGGAAATTATACCCCATTCCTGCTCATTTTTTCTGGCCTCTCACCCTGCAGGTATCCGGGTCTTAGACTGACCCCCAACACTGCCTCACAAGCTCTTCGTGGGGCTTTACTAATGACTTGAGAGGGAGAAATATAATGAGGCCATAGGTCCCCAGATTAGACTATGCCCTTCTGAATGGGTGGATGGATGGATGGATGGATAGATGAATAGATTCATGGATGGATGGATGGATGGATGGATAGATGGATGCATGGATGCATGGATGCATGGGTGGATGGGGGGATGGATGAATGGATGGATGCATGGATGGATGTATGGATAAATGAATAGATTCGTCGGTGGATGGATGGGTGAGTGGATGGATGGGTGGATGGTTGGATGGATGGATGGATGGATAGAGGGAGGGAGGGACTGTGTTGAGTAATGTCAATTAGAGAACTGAGTGTTATTTATCCCTGCCATGTTTGCACTGCTTTCTGTGAATGTTTATGCTTAGTAGTCCAAGGCACATAGTGCCTTCCCAGTCCCAGGATAGTTATAACGTTAATGTCCTCTGAAGCTGGGTTTCCTTAGATGTTCTGCCTCATCATGCTGGAACCTCTTGAAAAGCAGAGACTCCTTTTTCATCTTTCCAAACAGGGCCACACTCACAATTCTATCAGCCTCTGCTCTAACTCTGCCTCACTGGCAATAGCCAGGCTTCATGGTTCAGAGATTGTTCTGTACTTGGACCCTCAAACACACTCTTTCCTCCTTGCCTCTTCCACTTCTCCAAACCTAGGCTGGATTCTCATGAAGCACCAAAGAGAAGATGATATGAAGATGTCTGACCCCAGCACTGTTTATCTGCCTGCTGAAACCACCAATAACTGCCACTGACAGTAGCTACAGAACAGGGGCACAACACCTAGCCTCAGTCAAGTCTTTATGGGTGGCTGTCTCCCTCTTCAACAAACATTCATTAATGTCCCAACCTCCTTATTATCCATACTGTGTCAAAGACATTATGAAGTCCCTAAGCTCTTCTTCTCTATCCTGGAGCCAATTACAGGGATTGATGCAGGTCTTATCCACCCTGAGGACAGTATAAACCCGGTACAGATGGTCTGGAGAAATCAGTCAGAGGTTCCAGGCGTCAGGGTTCCAGGCATCCAGGATCTGCAGGTCAGTGGTGGGCAGGCACTATTCTCTCTCTTTCCTTCTCTGTTTTGTCAGTATCTCTGATATGACAAACACTCATCCTTTCACTTCTCCTCGAAAACATTCTAGATATCAAGGTATCCCTTCCACAGAACACTATGGAATGATAAATAAGTCTAGGGGTACATAGAAGGGATATAATAAAAAGGCATAGATTAAGTCAAATAAAGATTTTTAAATATTTAAGGCCATAGATTTAGAAAGTAATCTCTGTAGAAATTATCTATGCCAATGGTATGCAAACAGTGAAACTTGGGATTTCCTTAGAAATGCTTCAATGGAAGAGGGAAATGCTAGGGGGCAGTGTTCTGGTGTTTCCATCACTCCCTACTTCAGCAAAAGCAGGTCCCCTTTATCCATTTCACGTATTAAGTTTCTGTGTAAAATTTCGTTGTGAAACCTAAAAAAAGTTTTGAAAGCTATTGATTTTGTCCAACTTCTCATTCTAATGATAATAAATTGGAGGTTCAGGGAGAAAAGGGTCCTCTCCAAGGTAGCAAGACAAATTGGCTGCAGAAATAGAATTGGTACCCAACCTTGCCATTCAAAGTCTACTGTGTGTGTTTCTATGTCTTGCTTGTAAGCACCAATGTGTGTCAGTTATGGTGGTCGGAGAGAGCCAGAATTGAGCTATCAGCCATGCTTCATGGCTTCAAGATCTTCTTGACTTCTATAAGGGAAACAAATGTTATTTATGTAGACCAATAAAAAACACAGTGAAATTTAATATTTCAGAGTAGGGCTGCAATAGTAAGAGGGAGCTTCATTAAACCCTGTGTTGATCTGGAAAGAACTTTAATCTAATCCCATGATTTTATAGACATTGAAACTGAGGATAGAAGATTAGGTGACAGAATCTTGTATCTCTGAGAACTTACTCTGAGCTGATAATCAATTTGACAGAACTAGATACTGATACCATGTCCAGTGACCTTAATGCCAAAAGATCTGATTGGATGGCAATGACGAAGGATAGCTCTTGATGCAGGGGATCATAGACAACTCTGACTACGGCCAGTGAGAAGATGAGAAAGAGGTCATGCTGCCTGGAGTGGTGATATAGTGTCAGCAGAGACATGAGATACTATCATACAAGTAAATCAGAGCCAGATGATGGCAAAATGGTCAACCACTGTAGATTCTAAAGCTGGGTGGTGATGTGGTAAAAGCAGTACTTAGAATATGAGTTCAGGTACTTTACATAGGTTGGGGTAGATTAAAGGTAGAAAAATCAGGAATACAGGCACAGTTATAATTGTAATAAGGAAATCAGAGTTATATTTTAAAGGAACAATCTACCAGGACTTATTGATAAATCAAATCAAATATAGAGTGAGGACAAGTGGGAGAAAATGTCAATGATTCTCAGGTTTTGAACCTCATTGACTAGAGGAACATTATGGCAATGAAAGAAATGAAATTGAGAAAGCTAAGTAGGTTGATTAATGGATGTTTGCAGCTGTTTCTTCTCATTTTCAGTCGTGCCACATCAGCAAATGAAGGTCTCGAAAACTTTACTCCATCCACGTCATTAAGGTCAACTCTACTTTGAGGAGACAACGCTTTCCAAGTCGTATTTTAAGTGCCTTCCAACCTGGGGGTCTTATCTTCTGGCACTATAACAAACGATGTTCTGTTGCTATTCATAAGGTTTTCACTGGCTATTTTTTTCAGAAGTAGACTGCCAGGTCCTTCTTCTTAGTCTTAGTCTGGAATCTGTCCACCATGGATGACCCTGCTGGTATTTGAAATACAGGTGCATAGCTTCCAACATCAAAGCAACACGCAAGCCACCACAGTACAACACACTGACAGACACTTGCAAAAGACTTCTTTAAAGTGTTGAAAAACATAGATGTCACTTTGAGGACTAAGGTGCACCTGACCTAAGCCATAACATTTTCTATTGTCTTATATGCATGTGAAAGCTGGACAATGAATAAAGAAGACCAAATAAGAATTGATGCCTTTGAATTATGGCATGGGGAAAAGAAAATTGAATACACCATAGACTTCCTGAAAAATGAACAAGCCTGTCTTGGAAGAACTACAGCGAGAGTGCTCCTTGGAAGTGAGGATGGTGAGACTTTGTCTCACATACTTTGGACATGTGACCAGGAGGGGCCAGTCTCTGGAGAAAGGCATCATGCTTGGTAAGGTAGAGGGTTATGGAAAAAGAGGAAGACCATTGGCAAGATGAATTGACACAGTGGCTGCAGCAATAGGCTCAAACATAGCAACAGTTGTGAGGATGGTGCAGGATCAGGCAGTGTTTGCTTCTGTTGTACAAAGAGTCACTATGAGTCAGAACTGACTCTCTGGCACCTAACAACAACAAGTCGATTGAGGAGGGAGAAGATGTTAACTTGGTCTTAGATATATCTGGTTGGGTGTGACAGCAAGATATTCAAAGGGGAATGTCATCTAGACAGCTGGAGATAAAGTAGAATGCTCGTTCTAGGTTGGGGAGGCATTTGACAAAGATGATCACTGAAGCTGTGGAAATCGATGAATTGCAATTCCCTGAGATATGGAAAGAGAAGTAAGTGCTTAGGACTCCTTCTTGTAACTGTCAGCATTAGAGACATCCCAGAGGCGGGGAGAGTCTGAAGTGGGGCTAAGAAGGAGTGACTGGAGAGCAGGAGCAGATTACCCAGTAAGCAAGGAAACCACGAGTTTACTTGTGCTTATTTACTAATCTGTAGTGCACAATTTCACATGGGTTTCAAAGATGTGATGATGTAGTGAAACCCACATGAAACTGTTCACATTGTGAAATTGTGATGTGCAAAAGAACATGGGATCAACTATACTGGCCCAGCACTGAATTTCTTCTAGCTCTTTGAGCTAACACTGATCAAGAGAGGCAGCCATCATCCTGCCTGTCCACCTTAACACAGGGCCCTCCACCTGATCTGTCCAGGCCAGTCCTTGCCACAGCTGCTAGGATGCCCAAATTTCTGTGGGTATAACTGATGAAGAATCCCCGAAAGTTTGGCTGGGAGGAAGCACAGCATCAAGTTGCCTTACACTGAGGTCATGCTACTGTCAGACTATCTGAGTTGGGGGGATCATCTAGTCTTTGCGGATCAAAATGTGGTCCAGGGACCAGCAGCATTAGCATCATTCATTTGCGTGTTTGAAATGTGGAGTCTAGGGCCCGGTCCAAGACCTCCAAAAAAACCCAAACTCATTGCCGTGGACTCAATTCTGACCCCATTGTTCTTGGCTGTAATGTTTATGGAATCAGATAGCCAGGCTTTTCTTCCACAGCGCCACTGGGTGGATTCAAACAGCCAACCTTTAAGTTGGTAGATGAGCGCAAAACATTTATGTCGCCCGGGGACCTTATGCCAGACCTAGGGAATCAGAATCTGTATTTTAACAAGATCCCAGGTGATCCATGTGTTCACTGTAGAGTGAGGAGAATTGAGCTAGTACACTAGTTCTCAAGCCTGGCTGATGACTGGAATCACTGCAAGACCTGCAGAACCAGAACCTCTCCCCACCGCCCCGCCCTGGAAATAGTACTTATCAGAGGTTTTCTGGGTAATTTAGGTGGGCAGGCATGTGTGGGAGCCAATGACTTAACGGAACACTTTATTTAAAATATTAAAACTTTCTTTATACTACAAAAGAAATAACATGTTCATTACAGGAACACTTTTAACAGATGTTAATAAGATAAAAATCACTTGTAATTGTGTCAGCCATCGATAACTTCTGTTACAATATTTTGCAAAACCTGAAGCACATTCTGTGTATGTGTGTCTCTATATGTGTGTGGATTTAAATGGAATAATGTGCATATTATTTATAATCTGTTTTTTCACTTAATATATTTGGAAAATTTCCATGTCATAAAATGTTCTTCTATAATATCATTTTTAATGCACATTTTAAACTTATTTTCTTATTTACTGAATTTGCCATAATTTTAAAATCAATTTCCTATTTTTGGACATTTAGATTATTTCCAACACTTCACTGTTGTAAAAAAAATTGATGCAGTGAACATATTTTTAACTAAATATTTGGGCAGTTCAGTATTTTCCCTTAGAATTAGGGCAATAAATGAAATTATAGGGTCAAAGTATTTACATTTCTTTAAGACATTTGATTCACATCACCAACATCCAACCAGAAATGTATCAATTTGCACTCCAATCAGTGCCCTGTTATCCTTCACTTTCACCAACATTGAAACTCCCACCTTAAGGCCCAGGGAGAGAAAATGACTTGTCCAAGGTGACAGAGCCAGTACTAAAAGCCACCTTGGCTATAGTCATATTTCTTCTAACACACAGGCCAGACTCCAGTGACTGTAAAGTGGCTGGAAATCCTGCCCTCAGCATCAACCTATTCTTCCCTACTTGTCTCCCAAAATATCCCTCATCTCACTCTATCCCTCTCTGAACACTACTCCCTTCTTCTTACCTTCCTTCTTTCTTTTCCATCTTCTCTTATTTTTCTGTATTACAGTTTTTTCTTCTCTTTTTCTTTCTTGCTCATGAGAATCAGATCTACTTAGTTAACTATTCTTGCATTTTACTTTTCTGGGCTATTTTCGAACTCTTTTTCTGTGTCCTGATTGGCTCTGGATTTCTTCCATGCTAGAGTCTAGATTGACTTTCCTAAAGTGTCATGGCTTTAGGGAAAAGCTCTAGGACAGGATAATACAATGGGAAGGGGCAGAGTCATGTAAATCATTGTGGTCTGGGGTTTACATTGAGATGCTGTGTTCAGTTTAGGTTGCTCATTCTCAAGAACACAAGTCCCTGTATCTCAAGCTTGTCCCATTTTCCATCTGAAATAGAATGAGGGAATCTGGTTAGTCTTGATTTAAGAGTCTCAGAAAAGTGATTCCATTCCTGATGAATGATGCTTTCTAACTCTCCAGGAAGACCTTGCCCACTCCAGCTAGAAGCTGGAGATTCCTCCCAGTCAGGCTGCTCATCCTTCAGCTGGGCTCTAAGTATCTAACCGTCTGCTGGGGAGGTAGGTGGGAGCGTAGTAACCCTAGGGCAAGGTTGGGAAGTAGGGACGGGGTTTGGGGCTGTGGCTCATACCTCAAGCTGTGAGGCTGGAGCACACCCTACCCCTTTCTCCACCCTGGGAAGTGCTCCTGGATGAGCCACTTGGAGGAACCTGTTCTCCAGTTTCCCAGACCCGGCATCAATGCACGCCATCATCAGGCCAGCTCGACTTGTTCTCCATGGCCCCAAATGAGGGAGAGGCAGAGCTGCCTGGAGTTGCCTGGGGCTGCTGGGGAAGGTGAGACCTTGGTGGATTCTGGCAGGCATGTTGTAGACAAGTGGCCTCATAGATCTTTCTACCTGTGACTGGGTGAGAACTCCACTTTCCTCCTTTCTAATAGGTCTTTTCTCTTTCCCCTTCAGCAAGGACCCAACACTCTGATCACAGAAATATGTTCTCTCCCCATGGCAAGCTACTACATGTAAGTCTTCCTAATCAGGAAGTCTGGGAGTCACGCTGGGAGAAGGAAGTCTGAGTCAGAGGGATGAGGCTCCTTCTCACCTTAGAAATCTCAAGTGCCCCATAATTAAATTTAATCATCATTCATGGTAACAATCGCTCTCCTTCCTGAGTGCCTCTGAGATGCCAGCCATTCTTCCTGCCCCACCTCCATCTTAAGAAATCTACAGGGGGAGCTTTATTAACATATCTAGAAGCTGAGGCTCAGAGAGGGTAAATAAATTCTCTGATACCAAAAGGCAGAGCCAGGGATCAGATTCCACATCCCTGTGCTGCTCCATCTGCCTCTTTCTAGACGCCCAGCAACAATTGAATCTCAATGATGGTATCTTTATATGATGGTCTCTGTGCACTTTATTTCTAGTCTGGGCTTCCAACTTTTACCTGCATTTGACCTTATTCAAGATTTGCATTCTTATATTTTACAATGTCATTGTGATTTTGTTGTAAACTATCTCAAGACTTTTGAGGAATGAGTTGGGACATAATAAACATTAAATAGGATTGACTCTGGGGATGGATTTCCTCAGCCCCTATCATGGCTCAGTCCTGATGTAGACATGGGGGAAAGTCAAGGTCTCCAGCCTGACTAGGAAGGCAGGACACATGAGCACAAAACACACAGATGACAATATTTTGGGGCACATAACTTGGGTCTAATCTCCAAATAAAATATTGCCGATGTTTTCCAATCACCTGTTTCTGGTAGGTGAGTTATCATGTCTATGCTCACTCCCTGGTTGTCAAGGTTTCAGAGACAATACCAGCTGGTAAGCCCAGGAATTTTAAGATCTATATTTTTATTGTAAAGTGCACCTGCTTACACACATACAATAAGTAGCTAAGGGTATTATCATTAGCTGTTATTGGGAGAGAAAAATCTCCTTGAGGCCCTGGAGGTGATGGCATTTACCCAGAGGTTCTGCCCTTGAAGGTAACGAGGGCTCCCCAGGCTCTGAGAGTGACTGACTGGCATCTTTGAAACCAGCCTGACAACCAAGCTAATCACTGTGTGACTTCGATGTTCCACATGCTCACCAGGGTTTCTCCCCCACCTCTCCAGCACATTTTTTGCCCTCCAAGGCTGATCATTACAAACACAGCCAACCACAACGACTATAATCAGGCTGTGCTCTCTGCTGACCTCCTGTATTTGGCACCAGAAATGCGAGGCCCTCCCCAGAGCACACCTTACCCAGGCTGGAGCAGCCTTGCTGGTATATGTTACGTAACATAGAATTTTTTTTCTGATTTGTAGATTCTCCCTGTAAGTAGTTTTTAAAATATCTGGAAAGCAAATCACATTTCACTATACACTAAAACAATTCCTTTACTGAGGGAAAAAAAAAAAAAACAACCAGTTGCAGTCAAGTTGGTAACCCCAAGTGTGCAAAGTAGAACTGCTCCATAGGATTTTCAAGGCTGTGACCTTTCGAAAGCAGATCATCAGGCTTGTCTTCTGAGGCACCTCTGGGTGGCTTTGAACTGCCAGCCTTTTGGTTAGTAGCTGAGCACTTAACTGTTTGTCCCAGCCCTGCAGCTGGAGGTGAGGTTCCTACTGAAGAGAATAAACAGCTATGAAAAATTGAGGAAGGCCCAGATTTTCTGGGATGAGGCTCCCAGAGATACCTGAATGCTATTGAGAAATTACTCAGGAAGGGGATGGAAAGCCACTTAGACCAGCAGGAAAACTCTCTTTACTGCCTGTGAGTGGACATTGGCTTCCCTCACTCCCCTTAGGGCCCTGACGGTGTTCAAGTTAGGTGAAGGCAGGAAGCTCAACCTCTGAGAATTACAAGCCCAGAAGGCCTTCCCTTGCCTTAAGACTCACTTGGTCTTTACCTGCTATTGGGTGGAGTAGAGCCCCCATTTCTCACTGAAAAAGGGCAAAGAATCCCTCAGTGCTCAGTCTGGTAATTCAGAGCATGGAGGTGGAAGCGCTGTGGGGCTGAGGGTTGCCTGAAGGGTGCAAGCCATCAGCTCTGCCATCCTGTTCCAGAATTAAGGATGCAGATCAGAAGGTGCTCTACATGAGAGACAGCCAGCTCCTGGTGGGAGACCTGGATGCAGACAACTGTTGTACAGGTGAGTATATGGGACTCAAGCCCCTGGGACTCACTCTATCCTCCATCTACCATAGTCCCCTTGTCCTTCCCCTCTCCTATCCCCACCAGAGAGTCATTGCTGCCTTCAGTGAGGGTGAGAAAGAGGTAGCTGAGGGCTTCACCTATTGAAGGAGTCTCAACCCTGTCAGGAGTTGCAGGTCACCCTGCAGCCTGCATGCAGGGGCCAGGGCAGGTGTGCCAGGTCCAGCTCCTTCTTGCCTAAACCTTCACTCACCTCAAGCCTGAAATCTGGGGTCCCCTTATCTCCTGGCTCTTTTCTGTCTTCCCTCCCAGACAAGATCTGCATACTTTCCAACAGAGCACTGGACCGCCCCAAGATCCCCATCCTCCTGGGGATCCATGGAGGGAGTTGCTGCCTGGCATGTGTGGAGACAGAAGAGGGGCCTTCCCTGCAGCTGGAGGTGAGAGACCTCTCCCCATTCTGGGAGGCACTGCATGCTTGGCTTGGCCCTCAAGATGTCCTGGCATCTCTAGGCCCATCTGTGGATTCCCCAGCCAGGTCCCCTACCTCAGGTTTCCACCATCTGCCTCTGTCCCCAATACCAAGACCTTTGCCCTTCAGAAGCTGCAGAAGGCAGTTTCCTCCATAAGACCTACTCTGCCAAATCCCTCCTTGGCCAAGCCCTGGAGGTGGCTAGGGCTGACACTTCAATCAGTAGCCTCATCCTGCTGCTGGTTGCCTTACCCCCACAAGACATGAATATCGAGGACCTGTACAAGGGCGGTGAGCAGGCCACATGCTTCACCTTCTTCCAGAGTAGCCTTGGCTCTGCCTTTAGGCTCGAAGCTGAAGCCTGGCCTGGTTGGTTTCTCTGTGGCGTGGCTGAGTCCCAGCAGCCAGTATGGCTAGCCAAGGAGAGTGATCCCTCGGCCTGCACTGAGTTCTACTTTGAACAAAGTTGGTAGGGAGGCAGGAGGCTGAGTTCCAGCCTGGTGCCTCTGAATCAAGCTCACCCTGCTCAGAGCCTGTGTTAGGCGGAATAATGGTTCCCAAAGACGTCCATGTTCAACCCCTCGAACCCATAAATACGTGGCTTTACATGGTAAAAAGGACTTTGCAGTTGTGATTAAAGATCTTTCAATGGGGAGATTATCTTGGATTATCTGGGTGGGCCATGTAATCACAAACATCTTTATAAGAGGGAGGCAGGAGGGTCAGAGAGAGACTGGAAGATGCTGCTGGCTTTAAATATAGAGGAAGGGGCCATGAACCAGCAAATATAAGTGGTTTTTGGAAGTTTGAAAAGGCAAGGGAGAGGATTCTCCTCTACAGCCTCCAGAAGGAACACAACAGCCCTGATGCCACTCTGATCTTAGCCCAGTGAAACCCATTTCAGACTTCTGACCTCCAGAACTGCAAGATAATAAATTTGTGTTGTTTCAAGTCACTAAATTTGTGGTAATTTGTAATAACAGGAACAGGAAACTAGTACAGGCCTCAGTAAGTCCCTCTTGCAGTGTCTAAAGTGAAGGGTGTGGGTAACTTGGTGAGTTCTTCTTGGAAGGCTGGCCACAGGTTCTCCTCCAGTTTGTCTGCTCCAGAGGCTCTAGAAATATCAAGAGAACCCATCTCTCCTTCTCTCTCTGCAGACTATACCTTGGGCTGACTACAATTTTAGTTCTAGTTCAAGTCTTATGATTTTTATATTGGTTACTTCACAATGAATCAGTCATTCAACTGATTGATTAGCACCATTAGCTGTCTGCTGGTTTTGACGTGTGAGGAGCAAGGAGGAGCAGTGAGGGAGAGGGCAATGAGTTTGTCCTGGATGTGTTGAGTTTGAGGTCCCAGTGGAAACTCTGAGTTTAAGTGACTTCTTACAGCTGGAAATACAGGGCTGGAACCCAGCTGAGAGTTTGTTATTGGAAGTAACACTCATTCTCAGAGCCCAAAGCCAATCCCTCTACATGTTGTAGAGAATCTGTGGTCAGGGCTTATGCTAGAGCAGCCCATGGTATCAGGGCTCAGAGCAGGGCTGGGCTGCTGGCCCTCTTCCTCTTTAGTACAGCCACTCAGCACCCACCCAGCATGTACTGAGTCCAACCAAAGGCCAGGACTTTTAAGAGCAGTATGTCTTATTCTCAGAATGACCCTGCAAGGCCAGTATTCTTACCCACACTTGACAAATGAAATTGGAGCTAGGAGAAGTGAAATAACTTGCTAAAGTTCACATAGGCTATAAATGTTTGTGCTCAAGATAAAACCTGGCCTTTCTAAATTCAATACCATTCCACAAATTTTGACTCTATCCTTACTCTAGGAGCTGGGGATAGAATGGTGAATAAAACCAAGTTTCTTTGGAGCTGATAAATGAGCAAGGAAACATTAACCAACCAAATAAACAAGAAAACATGTAGGGGCAAGTTGATAGAGGGTGGGGTAGTAGGTATTCAATGGTAACATTCTGCAGAGTAGTCAAAAAACAAAACCAGTTGATTCCAACTCATGGCAACCCAATGCGTGTCAAAATAAAACAGCACTCCATAGGGTTTTCAGTGGCTGTGATCTTTCAGAAGAAGATTGCCAGGGCTTTCTTCCAAGGTGCCTCCGGGTAGATTTGAACCACTAATCTTTCGGTTAGTAGCTGAGTGCTTTACCATCTGCACCACCTACAGAAACATAAAGGAATCCTAAGGAGGGTTTTTAAGCAGAGGAGGGACACGACTGGCTTTATGGCTTTAGTCAATGTGTGCCCTTTCCCCAAGCTTCCTGTCTGTGGTCTGTCTGTGTCCCGATTAGAGATACTGTCACATGGCAACGTAACTGTATGTTTATATGTTAGGACTCTGGCTTTTTGATCACATCTTTTGTTCAATTTTGTGTCACCAGTGCATCCACCAGAGTAGCTCCTGGTACCCAGAAGGTGCTGATGAAGTGCAGAATCTTGAACACATTTGTGGATGATCACTTGGTTCTTTTGCATGTCGATGATCCAGGGTGAGGGGCACTATGGTAGCAGTGTGGCTGGACATCATGGCAGTGCAGAGGTGGGAGCCAGTGGAGAGGGTTTCACAAAGGAAAGATCATTTAACCTGGGCCTCAAAGGAAAAGTAGTAGTTTTCCAAGCAGGGAAGGTGGGGGCGGGCATTCTAGTGGCAAGAACAGCTCATGAAGGCTGGAAGGAGACCTGGGTGATGAGTCATCAGGTGTGGCTGAGACCCAGGACTTACAGCTGAGGACTTGCTGAAAATTAAGGTGGGAAGGTGAGTTGGGCCATCATCCAAGTATTTGAAGCAGGACCCAGATATTAAGCCTGGATCCATGTGATCAACATTGGACCAACCCAGCTGGCCACTAGGGCCTGAGCTCATCTTAGTGTTTTCCTCGCTCTGCTCTCTCACTCCTCCTGCCTTCTGCTGGGCACTTCCCTGGGGTCTGTCTTAGGCTGCATTCTCTAGAGAAGCAAAACAAGTAAAGTGTATAAATACATATATAAAGAGAGATTCTATCAAGGAAACAGCCCGTGCAATTGTAGAGGCTGGCATGTCCCAAGTCCGTGGATCAGGGTAGAGGCCTCTCCCAAGTCACACAGCTGCAGAAGCTGGCAAGTCCAAGACTGGAAGGTCGGAGAGAAGGGCTCCCACTCACAGGCTGTGCAGGTCAATGAATCCCAGGTTCAGCATATAAGCGGACAGATGAAGTCCCAAGAACGGGAGATGAGACGACAAGAAGCAGCCGCAGGATCCAGAGAGAGCAAAAAGCCGGAATGTCTGCTTATATACAGATGCGGTCCACACCCCCAAGGAGGCTCCCTTTCACCCCCAAGGAGACTCCTTTTCATCTGATTGGCTACTCACAGTATATTCAATCATGGGAGTGATTACATTAAAACACGGAGAATCATGGCCCAGCCAAGCTGACACACAATCTTAACCATCACAGCATCTGTGCTCTTGTTTCCACGTAGGCCTGCACCTGCCTCGTCTTCCCACTGCCAGCCTACCCCTCCTTCACGGATACTCATCTTTGACTGGCTTCAAGCCCTCCTCTGTGAGCTGGGCCGGCCACCCTGAGGCGTGCCCACACCTCCGCCCACTCATGGGCCCTGCCCCAAGTTGAATCATGTTCTATAAGTAAAAACATTTTCAGCATATAATATATGCCAATTTTGTATTAGGTGCTTGGGAGAGAAAGAGGACAGAAGTAACTTAAAAGACATGGTCCCCACTTTCCAGGACACACAGTATAGGTGGAGACTATGTATGTATGAAGAGAAGCTAATGTTTATCGACTGCTTCCTATGGAACAACCAGAAAAGACTCCAAACAGCACTTAGCGAGCCTTAGATTTAAATTCTGAAAGACTCTTGTAGAAACAAAGATAGAATGTTCTGGCATTGGGAATCTTAAGAGTAAGACATGGAAGCCACCCCTGAGGGTACAGTGGGGATGCCAGGAATATTCTCCCGTATCCCAAGCCTTGCTCATTATAATTCCTCCTTCTCCTTGGCAACCACAGTAAAGGCTTCAGCCCACAAGAAGCCAGTCAAAGCTACTTGTATGTAAATATCCTGGAGAAGCATCCTTCAGGTCTTCTATACTATTTAGATCTGAGAGTGAACAGGGAGGTCCAGAGACAGAGACTAGTAACAAGGCTGTTGGAACACAGTGGGATAACTTCGCAATCTGGCAGCACCGGGGAGTCCAGGTGGTTGGGAGAGTAGGGGACCACATCCAAGGGGGTCAGGAAAGGGTTTAGAGGAAGTGGGCTAGTAGGTGAGGGGCGGATGAGAATGTTCCACAGGCCACACACAGGCCTGAAGGAAGCGCTGAGAGTGGCTGAGTGTGTCTGTTCGCATGCATATGTTTTCATGCATACGTGTAGGTGCGTGCGTTTGTGCGCATGTTCATGTGAGTGCCTGAGTGTGTATGTGTGTGTGTGTGCTGTGTGTGTCCACAAGAGCCTCTAGACCTAGGCAGGGGATGATTCATGAAAGGACTTGCCTATTCCAAGAAGCTCTGGAAAAATGTTAAACAAGAGGGTAGGTGATGTGTTTAGGTTCTTCTGTACCCCATATTTCCTAAGTCACTTCAGCTAGGATTCAGATGCAAAATCTCCTCCCTTTTTATCCAAATTATCATCTCATGATCCCATGCCCACCCATTATGATAGCCCCATAACAACTGCTGAGAATGTCATACACAAAACTCCGTAGGATACACAACACACATCAAGCCTATGGGAGTCTAAACCAGATTCAGGGAGAAAACATAGAAGTGAAGAAAACTCTAATGGAAATTGAATTTTCCTGGATCTCATTCTGCTAAAATATACAGCCATCTCATAAATGAATACAACAGAAATGGGTATAATAAGCATATTACATAAGCATATAAAAGTTAACATCTTGAATGGAAGCACTAGCATTGGAGCTATTTGACTCCATTTTTGGCTGGATTTTACATTTGCAAAACTGTGAGGGTCCCTCTAGTGATTCTCTCAAAACAAAAAGTGTATCTATTCTCTAGGTAGCAAAGTCAGTTTACTATGGTGGCCCAGTGGTTAAGAGCTTGGCTGCCAACCAAAAGGGCGGCAGTTCAAATCCACCAGCTCCTCCTTGGAACCCTATGGGACAGTTCTACTCTCTTCTATAGGGTACCTATGAATCAGAGCTGACTCGATGGCAATGGGGTTTTTTAACCATAGTTAAAGGCTCTGTGGAAGAAAGATCTGGCTATCACTTCTGTAAAGACTACAGCCAAGAAAACCCTATGGAGCAGTTCTACTCTGTAACCATAAGACCTCCATGAGTCAGAATCGACTTGGTGGCAATGGATTTGGTTTTTTGGTATCTATCCCCAAAGTAAATCCAAATCTCCATCCTAAAAGGCTCAAACTTCAAGTTATCCAGGGACAGGATGCCCTGAGCCCATTTCCGAGGCTGAGAGCCAGCAGTGCAGCTTTTGGGCTGCAAGTGGCCACAGAGATCAACTTTGGCGCTGCGTTTTTGGGGCTGGGGCTGTGTTGAGCAATTAAATTTAATTCAAGTACTTAGTATCTACTGTATGTCAGCCCCTGTGCCCAACTCTTTGCTTCACAATATGTACACTGTCCTCAAACAGTGTGTGAGAGCAAATCGGATCATGTGAAGACTTCGAAGCTCTGTGTGCTCCTTCCTTCTGATGACGGTTTCTTAGCACCCCTTGATAAAAGGAACACAGCCTCTGTTCTCTAGGAGCTTAGAGCCGAGGAGGGAAGATAAATATTAAACACGTACTCACTCTTCGTGCATATATGTGAAGGAGCAAAATATGTGTGCTTATCTCTTCTCCCTGTGCTCCACGTCTGCCCTTCCGTATAAAATAGCAATCCGTGATGAGGCAGTGACTTGTCCTTCCACACACTCGTCTGCTCCAGCTCCACTGGGACATCATTGTCCAGGCTCTGTTCATAGAGTGGGAGTGACAAAGAGGGCCGGATGCCTGGAGTTCCAGCAGAGGCTCTTGTGCACTGGAAAACGTCACCAGACGTATTCTAAAGGCTAGTAGCCATAACCTGTTGCTGTGCAGTTGATTCCGACTGATAGCGCCCGTATAGGACAGAGTACAACTCTCCTGTAGGGGTTCCAAGGAGCAGCTGGTGCGTTTGAACTGATGACCTTTTGGTTAACAGTGGAGCTCTTAACCACTGCACCACCAGGGCTCCTCGGCAGCCATAGGCCAAACCAAAAAACCAAACCCACTGCCATCAAGTGGATTACACTCATAGTGACCCTACGGGACAGAGTAGAACTGCCCCATAGGAGTTCCAAGGCTGTAATCTTTACAGAAGCAGATTGCTTTCTGCCGTGGAGCAGCTGGTGAGTTCGAGCCACCAACCTTTCAGTTAGAAGCTGAGCACTTAACCACTGTGCCACCAAGGCACCCAGAATGTGATACTACTATGGGGAATTTAGGATTTGGGAGTGCTGAGGTTTGGTAGAAGCCCTGGTGGCGTAGTGGTGGCGAGCTACGGCTGCTAACCAAAAAGGTCGGCAGTTTGAATCCACCAGCCACTCCTTAGAAACCCTATGGGGCAGTTTTACTATGTCCTATATGGTCACTATGAGTCAGAATCAACTCAATGGCAACAGGTTTGGTTTTTTGGATTTGGAGGTTTGGTGAAGGCATCCTGGTAGCAGCCCTCAGCTGCTAACAGAAAGGTTGGCGGTTTGAAGCCATTAGCCACTGGGGGGAGAAAGATGTGGCAGTCTGCTTCTGTAAAGATTAACAGCCTCAGAAGCCCTATGGGGGCAGTTCTACTCTGTCCTAAACTGTCACTATCAGTTGGAATGGACTCAGTGACAAAGAGTTTCTTTGCTGTTGTTTTGGTTTATTATCATATTCTAATACACTGTATGATTTATTTTTTTTCTTCTCCCTGCACTAGAATGCAAGTTCCACAAGGCAGAAGTCTGTTTTGTCCATTTCTATATCATCAGCATGGAAAACATTTTATGACATGTGTCACTCTCTAACATTTACTGAATGGATAAAGGAATGAATGCACAATTAAGCCTGTGGAATACTTAGTCAGGTTACCATGGGCATCAGTCCCAGGAAGCTCAGGTATAATTCCCAAAATCCAATTTGGAGGCCAGGCCCTATGGAGAATAGCACCAGGACACCTGTCCATATTGGGCAGGGAGGACTATGACAGTAGGAGTAGTGAGAAAAGGTCTAAACCCCAAAAAGAGGGATGGTGGGTGTGAATAGGGTCTCAGGGTTCCCAGCCAACATCTTAAGGACTTCACATGGTGTCTGAGTTATCTACTGCTGTGTAACAAACCAAACCAAAACTTAGAGACTTAAAACAACAGTTAATTTTTTATCATGATTATATGGTATCTTAACTAGTGCTGCTATAACAGAAATACCAGTGGATGGCTTTAACAAACAAATTTATTCTCTCACATTTTAGAAGGCTAGAAGTCTGAATTCAGGGAGCCACCTCCCAGGGAAGGCTTTCTCTCTCTGTTGGTTCTGGGGGAAAGTTCCTGTCATCAATTTTCCCCTGGTCTAGGAGCTTCTCAGCACAAGGACCCTGGGCCCAAAGAACACACTCTGCTCCTAGCTCTTCTTTGTTGGTGATAATGATGTCCCTCTCCTCTCTACTTGCTTCTCTCTTTTAAATCTCAAAAGAGATTGACTCAAGATACAACCTAATCCTGTAGATTGTGTCCTGCCTCATTAATTAATAAAGCTGCCTCTAATCCTGCCTCATTAACATCATAGAAGTTAGGATTTACAACACATAGTGTAATTACATCAGATCACAAAATGGAGGACAACCACAAAATACTGGGTTATCCTCCAAGTTGACACACATTTTTGGGGGACATAGTTCAATCTATAAACATATGGGTTGATTATCTAGTTACTCTGCTGGTTTTGCCTGGGCTTACATTCAGCTGTAGGATCAACTGAGCTAGAAGGTCCAAGATGGTTTCACCCACATGCCTGGTGCTGGAGCTGGTTGTTGGCTGGAAGCCTTGGTTCTTCTCCATGTGTTCTCTCTTCCTCCAGTAGGGTAGAGTGACTTTAAGTGGCAACCATAGGCATCATGTTAAAAGGGAAAAGACGGAAGCTACAAATACTCTTGAGATCTAGGTGCACTGTAAATTCTGCCACATTCTACTGGTCAAAGCAAGTCACAGGGCCAGCCAAGACTCAAAGGGGATGAAGGTGAAGAAATAGATTCTACCTCTTGATGGGAAGAGCTGCACAGAATTTGTGCTTAGAGTTACTGTTAGCAAATGGAAGATGAGTGTGTTAACTCCAAGCCAACTGACTCCTGATTGCAATTCTTGACAATCACATTACACTGCTTTCACAAGAAACTCTGCCCTGGGCTGTAAAGACCAGTAAAATGTCCATTCATTTCATTCATTCATCAAAATCTACTGAGAACCCACTGTGTTTAATGGCAGTGCTGAGGGCAGGAGATACAGAAATGAGCAGGAGCTCATTGGCACTCCTAAGGAAGAGGGGAGCAAACTGTGGCCAGGCCCTGTCTGATGTTCTCCATCCTGCTCAGTGGTTCAAATGCTAACTGGGGAGCTTAGGGAGAGGGTCAGCCCTTGGAAGGACTTCCAGAGGGAAGTGAAGCCCAGCTGGAGCCCTAGTCTCTGGGAGACGGGCTGGGGAAACTGAGAGCAGGTGCTTAAGGCAAGTCACTAAGGATGGAGTGGTACAGATCCAAGAATTTGGAGGAAGAACATCAGAAAGCAAAGGGTTTGAGGTAATGGGTTCTGAACTGGAGAAAACCCTTCTACTTGAGAGCTAGTAGTAAAGCAAGTAACCTATGGTGCCTCTGGCAATATTATTATGATAAAAGGACTTATGCTGGTCTTCCAATATTTCCTTCCTCTCTTTTTTCTTCCCTCCCTCTCTTCCACATAGATTTACTGACTCTTACTTTAGATTTTGTTCTAGGAGCTATACATAAGATTTGACTTCCCAGCCTTCTCAAGCTCAGGAACTGTCCCTCATACTTCCTTTGTGCCTCCAAATCTCTGAATTCAAGGTTAAACACACAATGAGAGTTTAACCAATGACTTTGAATGATTCTAAACTACAGATGCAACATTACAGGAATATCAAAGAACATTTCCACAGATATTCCCAAGAGTAGCCTGATTCTCATCAAGAATATCTCCAGTGAGGTGGGGCCAAGCTGGCGGAGTAGTCAGATGCTTCCAGTAGACCATCTTACAGCAAAGACCCAAAAAAACAAGTGATTTGATTATATATGGCAATCTGGGAGCCCTGAACATCAAAGGCAGAGTTGAGGAACTGGACGGAGTGGCAGGGGAGGGAGAGACAATTCGGAAGCAGTGAAGAGTTGCCAGTCCTGATCCGGTGAGAGCCTGAGCCTTTCAGGACTGATCAGCTCAGGGTGGAGTGGTGAAGCAAGCAACCACTCATGCGCAGGAGGCGCGTTTTCCACACTGGGGGGAACCCAACACCACAGACTCTACACGGCCACCCAGAACCAGTGAGAAGCAGCCCTCCACGAAAGATACATATTTGTATATGGCTTACCGTGTGGATAAAAAACACCCCCCTTAGGGATAAACCTCTCTCCCGTTTACCTCCCCACTCCCTGCTCTGCACTGTGTCCTGGACAGGTTTCAGCAATTACCAAGTGCTCTGGGCCAGACAAGCCCAGAGCCATTCTTCCTGCCTGGGAAAGTGAACAAATTAATAAACAGGGGTAAAAATAAACAGCCGGCTCCCCTAAGCCAGGAACCCAGGGTAGGGACAGCTCCTTTGCCTAGGCACAAGCATAAGGGAACCATGGACTTTGAGTGCCTTTCCCCCTGCATAGACTTGTGTGGGCCCATTTCAAAAGCGTAGGCCCTCATTACCACAGTACAACAGGGTGTATACCAGAACTCTAACTTCAACCGTTTCACCTGTGAAGTGGTAGGTTCTTGACATTTGACACTGCTTTGCCTATTAAGCAGGGTCTTCACCTACCCACATCAGGGGTCTGAGGACTGGTGGGTGGCTCCACCCATGCCACTTAGCCACCTGCGATAGGGGCCCATGAATAAGAAGCACCCCCCAGTCCTTACAAGCAACAACATTAGCTGCTCATAGGCAGGCTGCAAAACCCATCCACCTACGCATTCTAGGGAACAGGGACAAGCCTTCCTCCTGGATACTTGGGAGCAGCCATCAGCCCCCTGCCTTGCTCAGAGTGTGCCCTCTTGCTGCAGCCAGATGCCTGTGCCTACACCAAATGCTCATGCCTCTCTAGGACTGTAAATGAGAGCCTACACCACACACTTGGTGACTATTTACCTGGGCCCCTGAGCTGAATCCATACAGGAGGAGTGGGTGGACTCCTGAGCTAACATACCTAGTAACAGATTTAACCACCTGGTGACAGGACATTGGAGCTTCAAAGGTGCGAATAATCAAACTAGCTCATATGAGCAGTCTATTTGGACATATAAAAAAAAACAAGAAGCTAGGACACAGTAAGCAAACATAAAATAAATAAATATAATAAATTATTGATGGATCAGAGACAACAATTTCAAATCACATAAAGAGGCAATCCATGATGGCTTCAGCAAGCTCCCAAAATAAAGAATCCAGAAATTTTCCTGAGGAGGAAATTTTCTTGGAATTACCGGAGGCAGAATACAAAAGATTAATATACACAACTCTTCAAGAAATTAGGAAGGAAATTAAGAAAAACGCAAAACACACAATAGAGGAAATTAAAAATATTAGAGAAGAGCATAATGACAAATTTAACAGGCTGCAAGAATCCATAGAGAGACAGCAATCAGAAATCTAGAAGATTAGCAATAAAATTTCAGAATTTGACAACGCAATAGAAAGTCATATGAGAGGAAATGAGGCAATGGAATTCAATTAGTGAGATTGAAGGTAAAGCACTTGACACCAATTTATTTGAGAAAAAATCAGATAAAAGGATTTTAAAAAATGAAGAAACCCTAAGAATTATGTGGGACTCTAGAGGAATAACCTACGAGTGACTGGAGTACCAGAATGGGGGAGATAACAGAAAATACAGAGAGAATTGTTGAAGATTTGTTGACAGAAAACTTCCCTGATATTGTGAAAGATGACAAGATATCTATCCAAGATGCTCATCTAATACCACATAGGGTAGATCCCAAAAGAAATTCACCAAGACATATTATAATCAAACTTGCCAAAACCAAAGACAAAGAGAGAATTTTAAGAGGGGCTAGGGTTAAATGAAAAGTCATCTACAAAGGAGAGTCAATAAGAATAAGCTCAGACTACTTAGCAGAAAGCATGAGCCAAGAAGGCAATGGGATGACATATATAAAGCCTTGAAGGAAAAAAACTGCCAGCCAAGAATTATATATCCAGAAAAACTGTCTCTCAAATATGATGGTGAAATTAGGGCATTTCCAGATAAACAGAAGTTTAGGGAATTTGCAAAAACTGAACCAAAATTACAAGAACTACTAAAAGGAGTCCTCTGATTAGAAAATCAGTAACATCAGATAACAACCCAAGATTAGAACACAAGACAGAGGAACCAGATATCAGTACAGATAGGGAAGTCACAAAAGTAAACCAAACCTGAAACACTGAAAACAGGGAAACAGATGTCAATATGTAAAGATGACAACATTAAAACAAAAAAGAGGGACTTAAAAAATGTAGACATAGATTTTTTATATGGCGAGGAAGTCAAGGAGATATAAAGAAACAAAAGACTGGTATAAACTTACAAAAAATAGGGGTAAATATTATGGTAACCACAGAGGAAACTGACAATCCTACAAGTCAAAATAAAAAGCTAGAAAAATATAAAGACTCAGCAAACACAAAATCAACAACAGTGAAAAATATGAAAAGAAAATACACAAAAAAAGACTCAGCACAGAAAATTAAGTGGAACAAAGAAACTGAACAACACTGAAAAAAAGACATCAAAATGACAGCACTAAACTCATACCTATCAATAATTACGCTGAATGTAAATGGACTAAATGCACCAATAAAGAGACAGAGAGTGGCAGACTGGATAAAAAAACAAGATCCTTCTATATGCCGCCTACAAGAGACACACTTTAGACTTAAAGATACAAACAAACTAAAACTCAAAGTATGGAAAAAATATATCAAGCAACTCACACTCAAAAAAGAGCAGGAGTGGCGATATTAAACTCTGACAAAATAAACTTTAAAGTAAAATTCACCACAAAGGATAAGGAAGGACACTATATAATGATTAAAGGGTCAATACACTAGGAGGACATAACTATAATAAATATGTATGCACTCAACGACAGGGCTCCAAAATGCGTAAAAGAAACTCTAACAGCACTGAAAAGAGGGATGGACAGCTCCACAATAGTAGTAGGAGACTTCAACACACCACTTTCAGTAAAGGACAGAACATCCAGAAAGAAGCTCAACAAAGACACGGAAGAGCTAAATGCTACCTACAATCAACCAACTTGATCTCATAGGCATTTGCCAAACACTCCACCCAACAGCAGCCAAGTATAATTTCTTTTCCAACGCACATAGAACATTCT
>NW_004444155.1:2048552-2049469 GCF_000243295.1 Trichechus manatus latirostris
GAAAAAGCCCTGGCTCGGATGGCTTCACTGGAGAATTCTACCAAACTTACAGAGAAGAGTTAACACCACTACTACTAAAGGTATTTCAGAGCATAGAAAAAGATGGTATACTCTCAAACTCATTCTGTGAAGCCAGCATAACTTTGATACCAAAACCAGGTAAAGACACCACAAAAAAAGAAAATTACAGACCAATATCCCTCACGAACATTAATGGAAAAATCCTCAACAAAATTCTTGCCAATAGAATTCAGCAACATCTCAAAAAAATAATTCACCATGATCAAGTGGGATTTATACCAGGGATGCAGGGATGGTTCAACATTAGGAAAACAATCAATGTAATCCATCACATAAATAAAACAAAAGAGAAGAACCACATGATCTTATCAAACGATGTAGAAAAGGCATTTGACAAAGTCCAACACCCATTCATGATAAAAACTCTCAAGAAAATAGGAATAAAAGGGAAATTCCTCAATATAATTAAGAGGATTTATACAAAGCCGTTAGCCAACATCATCATAAATGGAGAGACTTCGAAAGCATTCCCCTTGAGAATGGGAACCAGACAAGCAAACCTTTTATCACCACTCTTCTTCAGCATTGTGCTAGGGTTCTAGCCAGAGCAATTGGCTAGAAAAGGAAATAAAAGACATCCAAATTGTTAGGGAAGAAGTCAAAGTATCTCTAGTTGCAGATGATATGATCTTATACACAGAAAACCCCAAAGAATCCACAAGAAAACTACTGGAAATAATAGAAGATTTCAGCAAAGTTTGAGGATACAAAATAAAATCAATTGGATTCCTTTACACCAACAAAGAGAATCTTGAAGAGGAAATCACCAAATATAATACCACTTACAACAGCCCCCAAGAAGATAAAATACTTAGGAATAAATCTAACCAGAAACA
>NW_004444155.1:2051514-2094195 GCF_000243295.1 Trichechus manatus latirostris
CCTGGATTCTCTATCAGCCCAGAACTAAAACAATTTCTGAGGCCAACTCTTCAGACAGGGATTAGACTGGACTGCGGGACATAAAGTGATACTCGTGAGGAGTGTGCCTCTTAGCTCAAGTAGATACAAGAGACTAAATGGGCAGCTTCTGTTCAGAGGTGAGACAGGAAGGCAGAGAGGGTTAGGACCTGGTTGAATGGACATGGGGAATCAGAGATGGAAAGGAGGAGTGTGCTGTCACAGTATGGGGAGAGCAATTAGAGTCACATAACAGTGACTTTTGTGTGGGAAAAAATAAAAAGAATATCTCCACCCCCTAAACCCCTTCACATTGGACAGCTCTGGAGGTGCCGTTCAAGTCTTAGACTGTGTATATTTGCTTGCTGTATTATTTTCCTAGTGCTGGTGAAACAAATTACCACAAACTGGGTGGCTTGAAATGGCAGAAATCAATTATCTAACAGTTCTGGAGACTGGAAGTCTGAATTCAGAGTGTCAGCAGGGCCATGATCCCACTGAAGTCTCTAGGTGAGTATCCTTCCTGTCTATTTCAGCTTCTGGTAGCCACAGGTGTTCCTTAGCTTGTGGCAGCATAACTCTGATTTCTGCCTTTGATTTTCCATGGCCATCTTCCCTCTGTGTCTATCTCTTCTCCTCTTCGTGTAAGGATATCAGCCATATTGGATTAGGCACCACCTTACTCCACTATGATCTCATGTTAGCTAATTACATCTGCAATGACTCTATTCCAGATAAGTCCACATTCACAGGTACTGGGTGTTAGGACGTTAACATATTTTTTAGGGGACACAATTCAACCCATAACACGTTTACTATATTGAATAATAACTTGCTTTCAAAGCACTGGGGATTCTTCAATTCTATTAACCGCTTATATCAGGATCAGTTGACATGCTTATGAAAAATGAAGGTTCCTGGGTCCCCATCCCAAACTGCCAAAATTGTTGGGCTGAGCCCAGGATTCTGCATCTTGAGGAAACCTCCATTGTCCCTTGGCAACACAAAAGATTATGTGCTGGGCTACTAACTGAAAGATTGGTGGTTTGAATCCACCCAGCGGCATCTCAGAAGAAAGGCCTAACAATCTGCTTCCGAAAGATCGCAGCCATGAAAACCTTATGGAGGACAATTCTACTCTGACACACATAGGGTCATTATGAGTCAGAATCAACTTGACAGCAACAGGCTTTTCTGTTTTGTTTTGTTTAGGAAGCCATCAGGTGATTCTTGGGAAGGTTAGAGTTTGAAGATGCCCAACTATCTGAATATCACTTCTTCCACGACTATTTCTGCCACTAATGCTGAATAGACAGGATTTCTCTTTGCCACCACCATCTTTAAGATGTGCTTGTCACATGGTTGTCCCTAGGTGGTGCCAACAGCACACTTGGCTGCTAACTGGAAGGATGGAGGTCTGATTCCCCCCAGAGGTGCCTTGGAAGAAAGGCCTGGTGATCTACTTCTGAAAAATCAGCCATTGAAAACTCTATTTAGCACAGTTGTACTCTGACACACATGGGGTCACCATGAATTGGGATCTACTCGCTGGCAACTGGTTATTGGTCACATGGTTAAAAATATTATAAATCATGAGTCACCCCCACGGAAGTTGGATCCTGGAATCAGGGGACATGATGCTCTGAATGTGTGTATTTCCATGACAAAAAAAAAAAAAAGGGAATAACTAAAACAGGAAGTTGATAATCAAAACATAACTCCCCTATACAGAACTATGTGCCATAAATGTGACCCAACATGTCATTCTTTGCTTAGACTTGTTAGTCATAGAATACCATGGAAAATTATCCTCACTGTGAGAGGCTGCTCATTGCTCATTACTTCTGACACACCCTGTGAGAGACAGAAAGTGGTTGACCTGGCATGGAAATGCGGAGAGCTTGGTTCTGAGAATTCAATCCCCTCCTGACATAGGAGACTGGAAAACCAAGGTTTAGATTCCACTAGGGGCAGGAGAGGTCCCTGGGTGACACAAATGGTTTGCCCTCAACTACTAACCTAAAGGTTAGTGGTTCAAACCCACCCAGTGGCACTGCAGAAGAAAGGCCTTGTGGTTTGCTTTTGTTAGGATGACAGCCTAGAAAGCCATATGGAGCATGATTCTACTCTGTAACACATAGGGTTGCCATGAGTTGGAAATGACTTGATGACACCGGGTTTTTTTTTTTTGTTTTTGTTTTTGTTTTGGTTAGGGCCAGGAGGTGCTTTGCCCAAGGCTGGCCAGTGTGTGTGTATAGAACTTGGGTAAGGGATCAAGGTTGATACCACCTCCTTTTCCATTCTAGAGGTTGAGACCCTCTCTCTATTGCTGTTTTCTTGGGTAAAGCTGCGTTTTGCCTTGTAGGTGGCACTTCCTAGGCCTGGCCAATCACTTGAGCTACGGGTGGGAGCTCTTCCTCTGAGGAGGTCCTCACAAGACAATATGGGTGCAGCAGAGCCCATTCCCACTCACTTCAAATACCTAGCTGGCACTAGGTGGAAGCTTGCCGCTTTACCAAGGTTCTCATTGTATGGCACCAGATCTTTGGGAGAGACTTTAACTTTTTATTTCTATACATTCAGAATGAATATGAAGCTGTCAGAGCCACCTCATATGGAGATGCAAGTTTTACACTACACAACTCTAGGGGGCACTACCTGCACTCTGATACCATAGACTTGAATATTTGTTATGGCAATATTATGGCAGTTGGCAGTAAAGTGTCTTGTACTAAAACAGTATTTCCAATGACTTTCTAGCTGGTGGGACTAAAATCAGGAAAGGAAGCCTTTTGCTAATTCACTATGCAGAGATACAAATGGTTGGAGCAAAGAGTACAAGGAAAGGGAGAAAAGCAAGAGATGTGGCTGTAGAGGAAAATAGCCTGGTCTTTAACAGGATGACCACATGGAGTCACTATGGAGGATTTCAAGCAGGGGAGTGATGGGATCACATTTGCCTCCTAAAATAGTTGCTTCTGCTTGCTGGTTGGAGAACGGGTTGTTCGCATGGCCTCTCAAGTGGTTTCCTAGCTCCAGTGTCACTTGCCTCCAAGCCAGTTGAGAGATGGTGAGCATTTAAGAATTGTGGCAGGGGATTTGAGAAGAATAAATGGTTTTAAGGCATATTAAGGAGATATAGTTGATAGATTTTGGTGATATATTGTATGCGGGGTGAAGGAGAAATTGTTGAGGTCAATACCCAAGTTTCTAGTTTTGGTTTCTGTTGATGGATGGTGATTCTATTGCTGGATGGCGATTTTGTTCACTAACATAAGAAATAATGGACGACAAGGTGGCAATTTTGAGACGAAGATGCTGAGTTCTGCTTTTCAAATATGATAAGTTTTGAGGTGTGTATAAACATCCAGGTAGGGATGTTCAGTGAGCAATAACATATGCATATCTAGAGTTCAGGAAAGAAATTTGGAATGGAGATATAAATTTTGGAGTTGTAAGTGTAAAGAGGGACCAGTCCCTGGAGAAGGACATCATGCTGGTAAGGTAGAGTGAAAAAGAGAAAGACCCTCAAGGAGATGGATTGACACAGTGACTGCAACAATGGGCTCAAACATAACAATGATTGTAAGGATGGTGCAGGACCAGGCAGTGTTTCATTATGTTGTACATTCGGTCACTGAACAACAGCAACAACAGTACAAAGAAGGTAATTGAACTTAAAGCTTGTTGCTGTCAAGTTGACTCTGGCTCATATTAGGAAGAGAATAGTTTAAAAGAGAAGATGGCCCAGGACAGAGAGATATTTGAGAGGCAGGCAGAGGATGAAGAGCCTCCAATGGAGTCTTAGAAGGAGAGGCCTTAAAAGTTAGAAGGAAAACCAGGAGACATGGGGTCATGGGAATCTAGAGAAGAGCGGGTTTCAAAGCAAGAGTCAATAGTGCCAAATGCTAGCAGTAGATCAGGCCTGATAAAGTTTAAATGTGTCCATTGCATCTAGGAACTAAGGGACCCTATATTTGCTTTTAGGATAATGGTTGGTCAAAAATTAAAATGAAGGGTCTTAAGCAGTGAGTGGAAGGTGAGAACATGGAGGCAGTAATTAGAGAAAATTCTTTCAATAAATTTGGCTGTGAAAAGGAGAAGAAATAGGTGTAGCTAAAAGGACAGATGAGATCAAGGGCAGAATTTTTTTTTTTAAGATGTGACAGTTTAATAAGTATAAAAGCTGATAGGAAGGAACCTGTGGAGAAGAACGGGTTGGAAAAGACAGTGAGGATTCAATATGAGCTAGTCTTTAAGTGCATGGGCTCTAGGGTATATCTGTCAGAGTTCAAATTTCTACTCTGCTACTTCTCTTCTGAGTTAATTGAATGAAATATATATTCTCGAATTGCTTTTTAAATTGTAAGTAGCAGAGTCATGTGCTTTTATCTTTTCCTGACACACCTGGGAGAACAGAAAATGCCAATGACTCTCTTCTGATTTAACAGGTAAATCTTACAAGTATTTATACTGTTTGAGAACACAAAAATATTATTTCAGTATTATTTCCAGGGCAATTTTTTCACTTATTTATTGGTGTGTAATAAACCACCCCGAAACTTAGTGCCTTAAAAAAAAAAACAATATTTATTCTACTTGAGAATCTGCAATCAGGCAGGACTCATTGGGGACATTTGACTCTGTTCCACCCAGTATCTGCTGAGGTGGCTCAAAGGCTGATGGCTCACTCATTCACAGGTCTAGAGATTGATTCTGGCTCTCATGTGGAGCCTCAGTGGGGCTGGTGTCCAAAACACCTTCACATGGCTTTCCACATGGTCTGAGCTTCTTTACAATATGGTGACTGGGTTCCAAATGTGAGTGTCTTGAGAGAGAGCCAGGCAGAACTTGTATAACATTTGATGATCTAGCTTTGGGTCATGCAGCTTCATTTCAACCTCATTCTGTTTGTTAGAAGTAAGTCACTAATGTCAGCCCACATTAATCTGAGGGAAATTAAACCCCACTTCTTGATGAGAAAAGTCTCAATGAATTTGAGGGCATGTTTTGAAACCACAACAGCAACACATTCCCAGTTAAGATAACACATTAAACTTACTGTTTTTCAGGGCTGTTTTCACAGGATATAATAATAATTTCTGAAGTCATCAATGTCTTACAAAAATTCTTTTATTCAAATGATACTTGTAAGGGCATATTTATTTTAACAAAGGGTGGGAAAGTTGGTGATGGTAATGTATATTCATACAGGTCTCAGTAATGCACAGGAAAAAAAAGTGATAGTCTTGTGGCTGTTCTCAATTTATTGCTTCTCAAAATGGGTTCCTTAAACTAGTTTATGATGCAGAACCACATTTTTCTCACTGAAGCTGTGAGGGAGAGGGAAAGCCTCCTGTATTGCTGAGGCTTTTGGTTTGTTTCTTTATTATGAAGACTAACAATACAGACAATATTATTTGAATTATAAACAAAAATAGGACTTAATTTTACCAGCAGAAATGGAAAAAGAACTAAATAAGACTTCAATAATAGTGGGATCAGGAATGTAGAGCGTTTCATTTTTCTTTCACCTTGTGCACCTTGGGCAAGTAAAGTGAGTATCTACTAATAGTGATCAGCCCATCATAGGCTTGTGGGGGAGGATTGAGTAAACTCATGCATACAGGTCCCTTAGCAGAGGGTCAGGCACACTAAATGATTGAGAATGATTGATGATGTGAGAACCTCAAGGAGGCAAAATGGACAGGAAGCAAAAGTGAAGTGACTGGCCTTGGATAAGAGCAAAACATCTGCTTCTTTTGTGAGAAGAAGGAAGGAGGAAAGGATAAGGAAATATTCAATAGGTTTTAATGTGGGCTGATGGGGCATGGAGAAAATCTCCTTCTACTAGCTTCTGTTATTTTGTCGAAAGTGAGGGAAGAGGAGGTAGGGTAGGAGACTGAAGAAAGTGGAAAAGATTTGAAATAATTTCTGTTGAAAGAATGGGATAACCAATTAACTATAAAAACATGGTAGGATTGCTAAGCAACCATAAAGGCCAGGTGGTTTTGGATAATCGATGTGCAGTGGTGCTGATTTATCATGTTGTCCCAAGATGCTCAGTGGCTTGGGTGTAGGAGCCAAGAGGGCAGACACTGGACAGATCCAGCACTCTGCCAGGCAGTGCAATGGAAAGGCAGAAGACTCACGAACTGGGGAATCCTGACCAAAGGACGGTTCAAGTGAGGGATTTTGGATCTAAATTAGTTGAAGAAAGTAGTGAAGACAGGGGGTCACAATAAAACTGAGTTGAGTAGGTCAAAGATGGGAGGTCTTTATGTGGTTGAAATACATGAGGATAATGAAGAGAGAGAGAGAATGAACAGGCTATAAAGACAGACTGCTGTGGTCAGAGAGTAGGATGTTTGAATTTTAACTTTTTAGATGTGAAGAGGTTATGAGTGATGACAAGGCTCAGGATGTAACCCTGGGAGTTGTTAAAAAAAAAAAAGGCAGAGCAGAGGTGGAAGTCATTGGAGGTGAGACTCAAGAGACTGAGAGGTCATGGTGTGGGTCATCCAAATGGGCAACAATGTCACTTGGGATTTAGGACTGTTGGGCATGTACCACCTGTAACCACTTCCAGGGAAGGAATCCCACCATATGGAGGATAGCAAAGAGCATAATAATGCTTGACACCAGGATCAACAGCCATAGGATGTCAATCTAATCCATGGTTTGCAGGTGTTCATATTGTCAAGAAAGACACAACTCACGCAGGCACTGGATAGAGAAGAGACAGAGCAAGGTCAGCTTTAACAGCAGGCATCTGGCCTCCATGACCAGCAGGTTTTGCTCCGTAGTCAATACAGGGAGATGGTCGGCACACATTGCTCTTGTGCTGCAGTCGAAGGACCCCATTCCCTCCCCGCCAGGAAGAGATACAGAAGTAGAGTTGACCAGGTGCCATATAATGCACACACTTAGCTAATCAGTTCTTGGGAATGTTGACATGTGCTCAGGGCAGAAAGGGAGGGATGTGCTGATAGGCCTCTATATGCTGTGGGATATGTTTTGGGTCAAGACACCCCAGGAAGTGAGTCAACCCATCCAAGAAACTAAGCCAACATATCTGGTCCTAAGCACAAGGTTCATTCATGGATTACAAGGATAGGTGGCAGGCTGCACTCAAACTTCCCTCTTCCACAGGGACAAAGAGGGGAGCCTGGTGCCAGTTGCCAAATATTTAATTAATGAAGGAGAATGACCAGGATGTCACTAGATAAAAGCTACAAAGAGAGGTAGAAAATGGTATACTCTTCAAAGGAGTGGTTTTGTTTGTTTGTTTTGCTTGGTTTTGCATTTTACAAAGGTTGGAGAAGCCACAATCTAAAAATGTCAGTGGGGATACGCTGATCCCAGTTCCTTGGCCCTGAGATATCTGAATGGCATGAGCATGAGATTTTTCTCCTTGAGAAAGCCTCAGGGGAAGCAGGGTCCCCAGAGGATAGCCAGCTTTCAGCAAAAGCAAGAATTGAGAGAATATTTAGAAAAGAGAATGGATAGATTTATTCATTCATTTGAAAATATGCTATGTGTAAGATACTGTTTGGAGCACTGGGGATACATCTGTGAATAAGACATATTAAGGAATTTGCATTCCAGTGGCAAAAAATAGATAATATATACTTGAGTAAAATGTATACTTAATATTATTGGTAGTGATGCAGGCTGTGAAGAAAAAACAGAGAATTATTAGCTAGAGAAGTAGTCCCTGGATGGCGCAAACGGTCAAGCGCTTGGCTACTAACCGAAAGGTTGGTGGTTCTAACCCACCCAGTGGTGCCTCAGAAGACAAGCCTGGAGATCTGCTTCAGAAAGGTCACAGCCTTGTAAACCGTATGAAACACAGTTCTGCTCTGACACACTTGGGGTAGTTGGAGTCAACTTGACGGCAACTGGTTTGGTTTTGGATGGTGCAAATGGTTAACGAGATCAGTAGCTAACTGAAAGTCTGGAGGTTTCAGTCCTCCCAGGGGTACCTTGGAAGAAAGGCCTGGTGTTCTACTTCCAAAAGGTCACAGTCTTGAAAACTCTATGGAGCACAGTTCTACTCTGAAACATATGGGGTCGCCATGAGTTGGAATCAACTCTACAACAACTAACAACAAGGATTAGCTAGAGAGTGAAGGATGCGTGTGTGTGGAAGCTATTAGATAGAGAGTGAAGGATGGCTTTGTGGGGTGGAAATTTTTTATGCAAAGAGTCCTCCAAAGGGAATAGAGGGGTGCAGTGGGAGTTTTGTCAACGGTGAGCCTAGATAACTTCTATCAAATTAATGAGTAGAATGAATAGCATTGCTGACTAGCAGTTGGAGGAAAGCACATCAGAATTTGCAAATCATCACTGTGGGATGTGTGAATTTACAGAATAACTGCCAGGCTTCTGACAGCAATTCGTTCCCATTTTGCCCCTGAAGGGAAGTTGTGGTCAGTGCAGGCTCTCTCCTACCCGTTTGACTTGACCTTAAGACCAGTGACAGACACTTGCAGCCCCTGCCCATGGGCCTCACAGGTCACCAGACCTCTGGAAAGTACAGCAGACACACAAGGGCAGATTATCCAATAAGCAAGGTAAGCGCCATGAAACCCATGTGAAATTGTTCACCACAGATTTGTAAGTAAATGCAAGTAAGCCCGTGCTTACCTTGCTTGTTGGATAATCTGCCCCTGCACATGAGTGGGGTGGGGCCTGAAGCAGCCTCCAAGGTTGTCTCAGTTTGGAAACAGCTCAGGAAGCAATGACGGTCTCTGCGTTGGGCAAAGGGAAGTGGCCAGCATTCAGACATAACACTCATTGAGGCTTGGAGGCAACTTCTTTAGGGCAAAAAAAGGAAATTCTACTTCACAAGTAGTTAGTAAACACAAGAAATTGGTTTCTCAACAGTTCTCTAATAGCTTAGAGGGTTACCCGGAATAATACTTAGAGGAAAGAACTGTGACTGACCAGGAACATTTGGGAAGATAGCCCCTTTCCAGACCTAGGTTATCATGATCCTGTCTCATGTCCTCATTGGCCAGAGAAGGGCATCAGAAATGCCACCGAGGCCCAGTTAAGCCCCTCCTTATCTGATTTTCCTTTATCATGAATCCCACAATCCTTTCTTTCCTAAATCTCTCTTAACTTGTGCCTCTTCTTGAGATCATGAGGATATATTTATCAGCTATAGTTAAAGCCCTTTAAAAATGACCAAACTAATTCATTAGTGATTCATTAGTTCCAAATTCTGAGTTCTTACTGTATTCAAGATACTTTTGTAGAAGATAGGGACTCAAAGATAAAAATGCTATAGCTCACAGTCTAGCAGGGAAAACAATTTTTAGAAGTAATATTACAAATTAATACATGCTGAAATGCTGATTTACCCTTCACTCTACACTCTTTCAGGGATTTCCAAGGCTTCAGCCACCAGTTATAGATCTTTATCTTTAGCCCTGTCTTCTCTCTCAATCTCCAGATGCCACTAAACCAAAAAAACCAACTGCCATTGAGTCAATTGCGACTATAGCAACTCTATAGGATAGAGTAGAACTGCCCCATAGGGTTTCCAAAGAGTGGCTGGGGGATTTGAACTGCTGACCTTTTGGTTTGCAGCTGTAGCTCTTAACCACTGCACCAACCAAATGCCACTAGATACCACCATTTGGTGGCCAATCTGCATCTCAAACACAGCGTAACTTGAATTTAATATCCATCTCCTCCCACCACCTTCAGAAACAATCTATTCCTTCTCCTTCTTATATTCCCTTTCTCAATAAATGATGCTACTATCTCCCAGTTGTTTAAATCAAACCTGTTGCCATCAAGTCAAGCCCAACTCATAGTGACATTATAGGAAACAGTTGTACTGCCCCGCAGGACTTCCAAGGCTATAATCTTTACAGAAGCAGACTGCTGCATCTTTCTCCCGTGGAGCAGCTGGTGGGTTTGAACTGCCAATCTTTTGGTTAGCAGTTGAAAGCTTTAACCACTGTGCTACCAGGTGTCCTTTTGTCTAAACCAAAAATTGAAAATCTCCTTGACTGCTGAACTGCCCTTCCACATTCAATAGCTACCTTCCACATTCAGTAGTCACTAAGTCCTATTGACTCTACTTTCTAAATATTTTTAGGTCCTTCTCTCCATCCTGATGACTGTCACCATAATTCAGACCCTTGTCTCTTTTTCCCTGGGTTACTGAGACAACCTTCCAGCCATCCTCCTTACTGCAAAGTCTTCCATTGTTCTAAACCTTGGTCCACACTGCTGCATCTGGAAGCCTTTTTTTCAGTGACTCCCCAGATGCTTGTAGCACAAACAAGGCCCCTCATATTCCGGGACCCACCAAACCTCTAGGTTGTCTCTCGATTGCCCTCACAGTTCCCAGACTGGTAGCACATATAACAGCCCTTGTGAACGTCCAGCAGGTCCCCCAGGACCGCACTCTTTCTCATAAGTTCTGTCTTTGCACAGCTGCTCCTTCTGCTCAGAAAATATTCTCCCCTCTATTTCACTCATCAACTTTACTTATTCTTCAGTGCTCAGCTAAGGACTCAACTGCTCTGGGAAACCATGTGCAGCCTCTGCGATAGTTAAGTGTTCCTTTTCCATGCTCCTATGGGACCCTGTGCCACCCCCAACATAGCATTTGCCAAACTACAATTTAATTGTGCATGACTTCCACTAGCCTATAAGCAACCTAAGGGCAGGGACCGGGTCCCATACATTTGTATATCTCCAGTGGCTGTCTTTATCTTAATAGGTGCTCAATACATGTGTGATACATAATAAATGAAAGAAAAGAAAAAGGAAAGGAAGGAAAAATAAGAAATGGAAGGAAGGAAAGAGAGTAGGAAGGAAGGGAGGTCAGAAGGAAAATGGAGAGTGCATAGGAATGAATAGGAGCAATAACAAAATCATATTGGAGACAGGCAGTAAAGACTTCAAGGAAGAGGTGGTGCTTGAGTCAAGTGTTGAGGTGAAAGTAGGAGTTATCCAGGTAAAGAATCAGGGCAGGAGAATTTTTAGACATAGCCAAGAACACATGCTAAGGCACAGAGATGAGAAAGATGGTGAATGTTGGTTTATTTGTCAACATTCTGTTGCACGTAACAGGAGTTACTCTAATTGGTTTAATTAGGAAGTGTTTTCATACAGAGATTTGAGTACTTACAGAGTTAGCTGGAGGACTGGAGGAATGGGCTTTCAACAGGGCGTCCAAAAATTATTCCCAGAGGGACACTCCAAACTGGCTTGCCAAGGGAGCAGTCATCTCTGCCACAATTGGGAAGCTAGAAATTTGAGAAAATGCTGTCTCAACCGCTGGCTCTGCTTCACACCACTGTAGCCTAATGCAAGGATCAGGAAGCTGCCACTACAGCTGTTGGCTCCAGAAACACACAGCCTTGGCTGCAATCTGGAGATCAGAAAGCCATCTCTGGAAGCATGCTCTACTTGCTACAATCTGCAGTAAGAAATTGAATGGCTCTCTGCAAACAATTCATTCCAAATTCAAGTCTCATGAAAATATGTCTGCTTGGCAGAATTGAAATCACATCAGGAACTCTAGCTGCAAGGGAATCTGAGAAGTATGATTTTTAGCTTTCTAGTACTGCAGGACAGACAAGCTATTAGGATACTAGAAGAGATGTTGAGTAAGCCAAGCTACCACATACCCTACCTCTTCCCACCTCTATTAAATAGTTGTACCAGAAATGGTCTGTGTATGACTGTCCTAGTCATCTAGTGCTACTGTAACAGAAATACCACAAATGGGTGGCTTTAACAAACAGAAATTTATTCTCTCACAATCTAGGGGGCTAGAAGTCCAAATTCAGGGTGCCAGCTCCCGGGAAAGGCTTTCTATCTCTGTTGGTTCTGGGGGAAGGTCCTCATCAACAATCTTCCTCTGGTCTCAGAGCTTCTCAACACATGGACGAGGTCTCAACCAAAGGACGAGGTCCGCCCCCGGCTCTTCCTTCTTGGTGGCATAAGGTCCCTCTCCTCTCTGCTGGGTTCTCTCTTTTCTATCTCAAAAGAGATTGACTCAAGATAAAACCTAATCCTGTAGATTGAGTCCTGTCTCATTAACATAACTGCCTTTTATTCTACCTCATTAACATCATAGATGTCAGGATTTACAACACACAGGATAATCATATCAGAGCATAAAATGGTGTAAAACCACACAGTGCTGGGAATCATGGCCTAGTCAAGTTGACACACATTTTTAGGGGACATAATTCAATCCATAACAATTTGACGGTCGAAAAAAGCCGAAGGTCTATCCAAGGTTGTTTCTCCTCTGGCTCCCCTGCCATCCTGTGTCATGGTACAGGGTTTGTTGGCCTTTATACTCAAAGTAGAAAGTTAAGCCAACACTCTCAACATTCTTCTCTAATGAAACCCATGCTCCTTTTCTGGGTTTCTACCTTGCAGCTTAGGGCTGACGTCTAATCAGCATGGACTGGGGATATTGCTCATGTGGTAGTATGACAATGACATGGAAATGACAAATCTGATATTCTCAAGATCCAGGAGTATCGTGGGCAGAGCATTAGACTGGGAGTAGAAGACGTTATACCACTATGGGCTTTACTCCTCAATAGCTGTGTGACTCTAGACCAATTACCTCAACTTTCTGGATCCCCTTCAGTGTTTCATATCATCAAAATGCTTACCAATAAAGTTAGGGATTAGAATAAGAGCTGCTGCCACTGCCACCATAAATAATGTAATGCTTTCTGTGTGTTTGCATCACTCCCTCAAATTCAAAGTCCTTAGTAGGACCATCTTCAATCATATCCTAGCTATGGGGGATGAAGGAGGGAGTAGTTAATTCCTTCAGTATATGAAACGGGAGGAAGAGCCTTACCTCCTACCAAGGTGTGACCAGCGAAGAGTATTATCCCCAGTGGGAAGCATGTTTAGTTGATGGACAGAAAATAAAAAGCCATTACACTATGGACACTTGTATAACCACAAATACTTCATTCTCCTTGAGTACTAATATCCATGAAATCACAGGTTTAATGTGCCAGTTAGTTAGAGGAAGACCATCAATGAGGTGGATTGACACAATGACTGCAACAATAGGCTGAAGCATAGCAATGATTGTGAGGATGATGCAGGATCGTCCAGTGTTTTGCTCTCTTGTACATAGGGTCGCTATGAGTCAGAACTGACACAATGGGAAGTAACAACAACAACAACAACATGTGCTAATTACATTTGTTTCTCTTATACCTTAAAATAAACACATAGATATTGAAATGTAAAAACATATTCTGAGAACTGAAATTACCTCATGTACCACCAGCGATCACCATAACACATTTTGGGAATACAAATCTGTAACAGGCATGTGAAGTGTTGACAATATCAGTGTGGCAAGCCAATCATCATTGATAGAATTGTATATATCAGTTGGAAGTCAGTGATAGAAGCAATAGACTCAGACTAATTTAAACAGAAGAATAATTTATTGAAAAAAGTATCAAGTAGCTCCCAGAATTGATGTTAAGATTGGCAGAAAAGAGGTAGATATCAAGGGAGGCTTTGGGAGAGGGGTAGAGAGAGAGGCATGCAATTGAGGGGGGCAAATGAAGGGACAACTCAATGAACAATACAGAGAAATGCTATCCACAGAGGAAGGAGCATCCCACAGTCGCATTCTAATACTTTCTTAAGAGCTGGGTCGAAGAGGGGAATAGACAGTTGCTAAGTTGATTTCAACTCATGGCGACCCTTTGTGTTACAGAGTAGAACTGCTCCACAGAGTTTTCTTGGCTGTAATCTTTATGGAAGTAGATCGTGGTGTCACTGGGTAGGTTCAAACCGCCCACCTCTAGGTTAGTAGTCGAGCACAAATCATTGGTGCCACCCAGGGAGCTATTTTGAGGCTGGACACATTTATGTTCACACCAACAAGTAGTTTTGAGGCCTGTGTTAGTCACGAGAGAAGCAGCAAATGGTAAGATATAGTACCAGAACAGGAGTGTGTCCTACTAGTATAGGACACCATGGGAGACATGTGAAGAAATGAGCCATGGCCCTCACACCTATGCAATTGGCCTGGTGGTCACCCTTCAGGCACTGTACTGACTGCCTTACCTACATAAGCGTCACATAAGAGGCACTTTCATTACCCAATCATAAGGATGAAGAAAATGAAGCTTGGAGAGGTTAAGTAACTTGCCCCAGTTAGTAAGTGGTACAGACAAGATTCAGATTCAGATCATTCTGACTGAAGCGTATGTTTATAATCACCACTTATGCATCCTCCTTTTAAGTAGAGGCTGTCTAACATGTTTCAATAAGCCAAGATTAAATGTCACAAGGATGCTGTTGTGTGGAAGATCCTGTGAGAAAGTTCTTTGAGGAGGAAAACCTGTGAGGAGGAAGAGCCTGAAAACAACTGAGGTACCAGGGAGGTTTCATGGAAGAAGCAATATTTGATACGGGCTTTGAGAGTTTGCCAGAATTTCAACAGGTAAATATGTGTGAGAAGGAGAACATGGCAATTTGAGGGAGCAAAACAAGACAAAAGGACCTGTGGGAGGGGTGTGGTGAATGTGCTGGAGACAAGCAACAGCTCAGTGTGACAGGCATGTGGGAATGGATGGGAGGGATGAAAAAGTAGGAAAAAGTAGGTGGGACCAGCTGTGAAGAGTCTGTTGTGAAGGACCAGCATGGCATAATGAGTGAGGTACTTTCATTCCACAGGTGGAGGGAAGGCTTCTCATTTTTTAATTGGGAATGGGTAGGGGCAGAAGGCCTGATATTGTCAGAGCTCTGATTTAAAACAGCTATGCATATACCATTCGATCCAGCAATCCCACTCCCAGGAGTATATCCTAGAGAAATAAGAGCCATCACACAAATAGACATATGCACACTCATGTTCTTGCAGCATCGTTCACAATAGCAAAAAGGTGGAAACAACCTAGATGCCTATCGACAGATGAATGGATTAACTATGGTACATACACACAATGGAATACTACACAACGATAAAGAGCAATGATGAATCTGTGAAGCATCTCATAACATGGATAAATCTGGAGGGCATTATGCTGAGTGAAATAAGTCAATCACAAAAGGACAAATATTGTATGAGACCACTACTATAAAAACTCATGAAAAGATTTACGTACAAAAAAACAATCTTTGATGGTTACGAGGGAGGGGAGGGGTGGGGGTGGAAAAACACTAAATAGATAACAGATAAATGATAATTATGGTGAAGGGAAAGACAGTACACAATACTGGGGAAGCCAGCACAACTTGTTTAGGGTAAGGTCATGGAAGCTCCATGGACAAATCCAAACTCCCTTAGGGACTGAATTGCTGGGCTGAGGGCTGTGGGGACCATGGTCTCAGGGAATATCTAGCTTAATTGGCATAACAGTTTATAAAGAAAAAGTTCTACATTCTAGTTAGGTGAGTAGCATCTGGGGTCTTAAAATCCTGTGAGTGGTCACATAAGATACGCCACTGGTCTCACCCCTTCAGGAGCAAGGGAAAATGAAGAAAACTAAAGACACAAGGGAAAGATGAGTCCAAAGGACTAATAGACCACAACTACTATAGCCTCCACCGGACTGAGTCCAGTACAACTAGATGGTGTCCGGCTACCACCACCAACTGCTCTGACAGGGATCACAACAGAGGGTCCCAGACAGAGCTGGAGAAAAATGTAGAACAAAATTCTAACTCATAAAAAAAGACCAGACTTACTGGCCTGACAGAGGCTGGAGAAACCCAAGAGTATGGCCCCTGGACACCCTTTTAGCCTAGTAATAAAGTCAGTCTAGAGGTTCACCTTTTAGCCAAAGATTAGATAGACCGATAGGACAAAATGAGAATAAAGGGGCACACCAGCTCAGGGGCAAGGACTAGAAGGCAAGAGGTGACAGGAAAGCTGGTAATAGGGAACACAAGGTCAAGAAGGGAGAGTACTGACATGTCATGGGGTTGTTAACCAATGCCATAAAACAATACTTGTACTTTAAAAAAAAGAAACAATCTTTGATGGTTACAAGGGAGGGGAGGGGTGGGGATGGAAAAACACTAAATAGATAATAGATAAGTGGTAACTTTGGTGAAGGTTTAGACGGTACACAGTACTGGGGAAGCCAACACAACTTGTACAAGGCAAGGTCATGGAAGCTCCACAGACACATCCAAACTCCCTGAGGGACTGAATTGCTGGGCTGAGGGCTGTGGGGACCATGGTCTTGGGGAACATCTAACTCAATTGGCATAACATAGTTTGTAAAGAAAATGTTCTACATTCTACCTTGTTGAGTAGCGTCTGGGGTCTTAAAATCCTGGGAGGGGCCATCTAAGATATTCCAGTGGTTTCACCCCTTTGGGAGCAAGAGAGAATGAAGAAAACTAGATACAAGGGAAAGATTAGTCCAAAGGACTAATGGACCACAACTTCCACGGCCTCCACCAGACTGAGCCCAGTACAACTAGATGGTGCCCGGCTACCACCACTGACTGCTCTGACAGAGATCACAACAGAGGGTCCTGGACAGAGCTGGAGAAAAACGTAGAACAAAATTCTAACTCACAAAAAAAGACCAGACTTCCTGGTCTGACAGAGACTGGAGAAACCCCGAGAGTATGGCCCTCAGACACCCTTTTAGCTCAGTAATGAAGTTACTCCTCAGATTCACCCTTCAACCAAAGATTAGACAGGCCCATAAAACAAAATGAGACTAAAGGGGCACACACTAGCCCAGGGACAAGGACTAGAAAGCAGGAGGGGACAGGAAAGCTGGTAATAGTAGAGAAGGGAGAGTGTTGACGTGTCGTGGGGTTGTTAACCAATGTCATAAAATAATATGTGTACTGTTTAATGAGAAGTTAGTTTGTTCTGTAAACTTCCATCTAAAGTACAATACAAAATAAACAAATAAAACAGCTATTTACAGACATTTTAATATCTCATGCTGGTAATTTTTTTTTTTTAAGTTTGGGAAACCAACTTTTAATTTTAACAAGGACATTAATAAAAATACCAAGTTGCATCAACTATCAACATTACTTCCTAAGAGAAAGACTGTTTTTATACCTATGCCACCCCCTAGAGGAAAAAAAAAAAGATAGGATCTCAGAGGAAAGGAGATAGCCCTTCACTCATGCAAGAAAGGAGAATCGGCAACAGCTTTCACTTTTCTCATTTTATTTAGCTCCTTAATAAGACTGGCACTGGTCTAAGAACCAGCATGTTGAGACTACTGCTCTGAAAGATCTGGCAACAGTATAGAAGACAAATTGGAGATGGGGAGAAACTACAGCAGAGGACAGCCTTCAGCTATTTAGAGGTTATCACAATAGTTTGGACAAGCGGTTAGGAGGGGGCAGCTATGGACATAGGAAGGAGAGGTCAGATGTAGGAGGCTCCCAGATGGAGAGAGACAGTACTCTTGCTACGTTTTACCCTCCCATGACTACAGCAGACATGGCTAATTGATCAGACCACTCTTTCTTGGGATTCAAGATACAGACTCACAGTTTTTGTCAGCACCATGCTCCAGGCAGTCTGTTTCGGTGTATCAGAGTGGGCACATGACCTAAAACCTCTTTGCTGCCACTGCACTGTGTGATTGCCTAGGAAGGGAGGTGGGCACGGTGGTGCAGATGGAGAAGTCACAGATGACTCTGGTGTTTCAGGCCTCGGCACCTGGGAGAAGTGCAGTAGATAGAATAATGGTCCCCAAAGATGCACTCATCCTGATCCCTGAAAACTGTGAATGTGTTATCTTCCATGAAAAGAGACTTTGCAGAAGTGATTAAGCTGAGGATCTCTAGATGTGATATTAATAACAATGTAATCACAAGGGTCCTTATAAGAGGATGGCAGGGGTCAGAGTCCGAGAAGGAGATCTATCAACAGAAGCAGGGGTTGAAATGATGTGGCCATGAACCAAGGAATGTGGGAAGCATCTAGAAACTGGAGAAAGCAAGGAAACTGATTCTCCTATAGAACCTCCAGAAGGAAACAGTACTGCTGACACCTTGATTTTAGCCTGCTGAGACTTGTGTCAGATTTCTAACCTCCAGAATTATAAGGTAATAAATTTGTGTTGTTTTAAGCCACTAAATTTGTGGTAATTTGTTACAGCAGCAATAGGAAACTCGTACAAGAAGAGTTGTACCATCAACAGAACTAGAGCACTCAGAAGGAAGAGAAGCCTTGTTTGGGGAGATTAGAGTAGGGTGGGAAGCTGATGGATTATGTTTTGGATATTCTGGATGTTATATGCAGGCTATATATTTACTGGGGAGATGTCCCTCCAAACAGCTGAAACTTCAGGGTCTTTTTTTCAGGTACAGAAAAGAAGGAAAAACTGTTTTAAAAGGAAGAGAAGTGGATAATAATCAATCTTTGTTAAATACCTAGAAGTTTTCTGGTTCTTTCACTAATTTATTTAATGCTCATGACAATGTAGGAGTTGAGATACTTTACCTAATTTTCATAGGTAAGTGGTCCAGGTAAGTGGCCTGGCATTAAGAGATTACTCAGCTAATAATGGACAGAATCTGTACTGGGTCCAGTCTGATTCCAGACTGTATGATTTTTACCATTATGTGGTGCTATGATTCTACTGCAGCACTGACAAAGGAAGTCGAGGTACTCCCTGACGGATGTCCTGAATCTTCTCAGTAACTCAGAAGCTGAGATTCCCAATAGGTAATGTCAGGGTGAGGGGGCCACTTTGAGGGTTAGAGGTAAATAAAGTTCAAGGCCATGGTTGTAGGAGAGGCAATGATTCTTTGGTAGCCTGGAGGAGATGCTTCTCAGAAGGAAAGTTTCTTCACTTCATGAGGTCACTGCCTCTGAGACCAGAGGGTGTCATGGATGATGTCAGCCATGACTCACTGTCTGTGGGTCCAGCAAAGGGAGGAGGTGTGAGGCTGGGCAGTGGTTAGAAGATCTAATTCCTCTTGCCCACAGAGTGATGTATTCCTGGGCATCCTCACAGTAGGATCAAGAAAAGGTGTGGGAAGGGATTTCCTCAATGTCTGAGGGCTCCAAAGTCTACGGGAGAAGCAACTGCTGATGTCCAGGCTTAGAGCTAGACTCTTGTCAGCTCTTGTTGGCTCAAGGAGTTGGGATGTTCTAGGCTTCCTACACTTTTCCCTGGCCCATATGGTGTGTCAGCAAGCGGGGAGCCAAAAGGCTTTTATGTTTGTAAGCCTGTGTGTATATCACAGTCTCCATCGGAACTTTTTAAAAAACCCTGATGCCCACGTCCCAACCCAGACCTACTTGAATTAGAATCTCTAGAAGTGGGGCCTGGAAATATGTATGTTTAACAAGTTTTGTGGTGATTCTAATATAGCTAGTCTTGGAATAGCGTGTGGAAACCATATATCTAGGCTACGTTACTTGGTATGGCAGAAATAGTAGGGCTCACAAAATATTCCATGTGCTCTTCCCTTATTTCCCAGCCTTTCTTAGGACTCTGAGTTGGGATCATGCCCTGCTGGCTTGTCGAGATTTTTAAGTTTATTGTTCTAGCCAGTGGAAGAGAGTGAAGCGATGTGTGTCACTTGCAGTTGAGACAGTTAACGATGGGTGTGAGTTATCATCTCTCACACTTCCATGGGAGAATTCCAAGGTGTGAAAGTAAGACAGAAGCAGCTTTGATACCTGAGAAACTGCCTGGAGGAAGAGAGCTGCCCTCGGGAATCCACTGGCCCACCTTGGACTTTGTGATAGAGAGATAAATAAAACATTACTGAATGAAGTCATTGAGTTTTTTAAAGTTTATTTCTTACTACAGCAAAGCCCAGACTATCTTGACTGAGATGCTTAAATATCCCACCAAAAAAATCCGTTGCAGTCGAGTTGATTTTAACTCATAGTGACCCTATAGGACAGAGCAGAGCTGCCCCATAGGGTTTCCAAGTAGTGACTGGTAGATTCGAACTGCCAGCCTTTTGGTTAATAGCGGAGCTCTTAACCACTGCACCACCAGGGCTCCACAAATATCCCATGGGCACCTCAAAATCAGCATGAATAAAATTTAACTAATCATTTACACACCTCTTTCACCCTATACCCCCCAAATTTTCCTTCTGTAGTCCTTAGCCTGATGGGTAAATTACAATGGCTACAGCTGCTGCTTTGCAGCTTATTCTTTCAGCCACTTATTAGGTAGAATCTGTTCCCTTACCTTTGACCACTTCACTGGGTTTTTGTGATTAGAACCAAACCATGCACACTGAATAAATGTTGACTATTATTGTCTTTCATTTCTTATTACTACCTCTCCACCACACACACATACATTTTGTACTCCAGCTGTAGTGGATATTTGCAGACCCAAATTGCCACATACTCGTCTCCTCTTTGTTTTTGCATACGTTATTCTATTCTAGTCCAAGAATATCATCCCCATTCCACCTCCTCCCCCACCAGATACACATACCACTTATTGTCCTTGAGACTCGGGTCAGGTGTTCCTTTGGACCAAGGCCTTGGCTGGGCTCTGCTGCTGCTGTCACGGCTGCTGTACTGAAGCCTTTGAGGTTCCAAGGGGGACTTGTGTTCTTTGAAACCCTAAGTGGCCTAAAGCCTCTACTTTTCCTACAGAACTGAGGAGAATCGTATTTCCCATATACATGCTAGGGTTTCTCTACGGGAATGTCTTATGGAATTTATAGAGAATACCTCATTAAAATTTGACTTACATCTTCCTCTCACTCCTACTCCTATAGAAATTGGATCTGACTAGGGACAAGAGTGAATGATTTACTCCAGGCTGCACTCAAAACTACCACTCCAATGTCTATTGTTGTTAGGTGCCATCCAGTTGATTTCAACTCATAGTGGCCCCATGTGACAGAGTAAAACTGCCCCTTGGCATTTTCCAGGCTGTAATCTTTATTGGTTCTTAAAGCTGAAAGAACTGAAGCAAAAATTCAAGCCTCAAGTTGCAATATTGAAGGATTCTACTGCGAAAATGCTAAATGATGCAGGAAGCATCAAAAGAAGATGGAAGGAATACACAGAGTTACTATACCAAAAAGAATTGGTAGATGTTCAACCATTTCAGGAGGTAGTATATGATCAGGAACTGATAGTACTGAAGGAAGAGGTCCAAGCTGCACTGAAGGCATTGGCAGAAAAAGAGGGCTCCGGGAACTTTTGATGGAATACCAATTGAGATGTTTTGACACATATGAGGTGCTGGAAGTGCTGACTTATCTATGCCAAGAAACTTGGAAGACAGCTACCTGACCAACCCACTGGAAGAGATCTATATTTATGCCAATTCCTAAGAAAGGTGATCCAACCGAATACGGAAACAATCTAACTATATCATTAATATAACACACAAGTAAAATTTTGCTGAAGATAATTCAAAAGCAGCTGCAGCACTACATCGATAGGGAACTGCCAGAAATTCAAGCCAGATTCAGAAGAGGACGTGGAACAAGGGATATCATTGCTGATGTCAGATGGATCCTGGCTGAAAACAGAGAATACCTGAAAGATGTTTACTTGTGTTTCATTGACTATGCAAAGGCATTACTGTGAGGATAATAACAAATTATGAATAATGTTTCAAAGAACGGGAATTCCACAACACTTAATTGTGCTCATGAGGAACCTGTACATAGAGCAAGAGGCAGTCGTTCGAACAGAACAAGGGTATACTGCGTGGTGTAAAGTGAAGAAAGGTGTGCATCAGGTTTGTATCCTTTCACCATATTTAGTCTGTATGCGAGCAAACAATCTGAGAAGATGGACTAAATGAAGAAGAACGGCGCATCAGGATTGGAGGAAGACTCGTTAACAACCTGCGTTATGCAGATGACACAATCTTGCCTGCTGAAAGTGAAGAGGACTTGAAGCACTTACTGATGAAGATCAAAGACCATAGCCTTCTGTATGGATTACACCTCACATAAAGAAAACAAAAATCCTCAGAACTAGACCAATAAGCAACATCATGATAAACATAGAAAATATTGAAGTTGTCAAAGATTTCATTTTACTTGGATCCACAATCAACACCCATGGAAGCAGCAGTCAAGAAATCAAAAGACGCATTGCACTGGGCAAATCTGCTGCAAAAGACTTCTTTAAAGTGTTAAAAAGTAAAGATGTTACCTTGAAGACTAAGGTGTGCCTGACCAAAGCTGTGGTATTTTCAATTGCCTCATATGCATGTGAAAGCTGGACAATGAATAAGGAAGACCCAAGAAGAACTGACGCCTTTGAATTGTGATATTGCAGAAGAATACTGAATTATAGCATGGAATGCCAAAAGAATAAACAAATCTATCTTGGAAGAAGTACAACCAGAATGCTTCTTAGAAGTAAGGATGGCAAGACTGTCTCACATACTTTGGACATGTTATGAGGAGGGATCAGTCCCTGGAGAAGGACATCATGCTTGGTAAAGTAGAGGGTGAACGAAAAAGAGGAAGACCGTCAACGAGATGTATTGACATGTTGGCTGCAAAGATAGGCTCAAGCATAACGATTGTGAGAATGGCGCAGGACTGGGTAGTGTTTAGTTCTGTTGTACTTGGGGTTACTATTAGTTGGAACAGACTCGACAGCACCTAACAACAACAATAATTTTTATGGGAGCAGATCACCTGGTCTTTCTCCTGCAGAGCGGCTAGGTGGGTTTGAACTGCCAACCTTTCAGTTAGCAGCCAAGCGCTTAACGGTTGAGCTACCAGGGCTCCTTCCCCAATGTCTAGTGCCAAGTATAACTGTTTGTGTCTTTATTCCCTTAGGCTAGATTCTCTCCAAAAAGGTTTCTCAATTCCTTATTCAAACAGTCTCCAGGCGGACTCATTCCTCCATTCCATGCTTCCACAAAACATCCTGGGCTGTCAGAATCCCAGGAGTTTTGTCTGACTAAAGCTAGAAAAGCATCATCTAATCCTGAAAACCCTAAGAGTCATTATTATAACAAAAAATACAATAAAATGAAAATAATAGCTAACATTTGTTAGGCACTTAGGGTGTACCAATAACCTTATCATGTAGGTAGGTACTCTTTGGCCCCCATTGTACTGATGAAGAAACAGAAGCTCAGAAAGGCTAACTTGTTCAAGGTCACATAACTAATAAGTGGTGGGGCTGAAATTTAAAACCAGATTTATCCAACTTCAAATCCCTTATTAAGTCCATTTTACTATGAATTGAACATAATTTTGACTTTGGAAAAACTCCTGAACCTGATGGAGAAACAGGTGGAACCAGCAACTTACCATAATACAGTGTTGTTGTTGTTAGGTGCTGTAGAGTCAGTTCTGACTCATAGTGACCCTATGCACAACAGAACAAAACATTGCCCTGTCCTGCGCCATCCTCACAATGGTTGCTATGCTTGAGCCCAGTGTAGCAACGTGGAAATAAAAAGAAGGCACAGGAGCCCTAGGAGGAAGTGCAGGGGGAAGGCTTCTTGGAGGAGTTTGTCTTAGAGCTGGGCTCAGGGGTGAATGAGTTTCTGGCCAGCAGAGGGCATTCTGGGTAGAGGAGGAACATGAGGAAAGGCAAGAAGACAGTGGATGTATTTGGGAAGAGTGAGGAGGCTGATGACCACAACAATGAGTCAAGAGCTTATGGTATTAAAGGATACTGTTGGCACAGATGATGACAGAAGATCCTGTAGGGGGGAAAAACCCTAATATTTCCAATTGAGTCTTTTTTTTTTAAATTATTTTGTTTTGTTGTTATTGTTGAGAATATACACAGCAAAACATACACCAATTCAACCATTTTTACTTGTACCATTTAGTGACACATTGATTACATTCTTCGAGTTGTGCAACCATTCTCACTCTCCTTTTCTGAGTTGTTGCTCCCCCATTGGCATAAACTCCCTGCCTCCTCAGGTTCCTGTCTAATCTTTCAAGTTGCTATTGTCAATTTGATCCTATATAGATAGTTCTTAAAAGAGCATAATGATCAAGGCAGACTTTTTTAACCAGATAAGCTAAACTATTGTTTGGTTTTAAGCAGGCTTCAGGGGATAGTTTTGGCTTAAAGTTTAAAGATTATCTCGAGGTAGTAGTTTCGAGGATCAATCAAACCTCCATGGCTCCAGGAAGTCTGGAGTCCATGAGAATTTGAAATTTCGTTCTACATTTTCTCCATTTTGATCAGGATTCTTCTATAGAATCTTTGAACAAAATGTTCAGTAATGGTAGTCATGCAACCTCCAGTTTTTCTGGTCTCATGGCAAAGGAAGCAGTTATTCATGGAGGCAAATAACCACACATTCCATGTCCTCCTTCTCCTCCCGCCTCTCCTTCTTCCTCTGTTGCTCCAGGCAAATAGAAACCAATTGTGCTTTGGACTGCGGCTTGCAAGTCTTTGAGACCCCAGGCACTACGCAGAAAACTAGGAGGTAGAACAGAAGTACTAAACACGTTATTAGGCCAGTTATTAGGCCAATTAACTGGGACGTCCCATGAAACCGTGACCTTAAACCTCCAAACCAAGAAACTAAATCTCATGAGGATTTTGGTTGTGCATAAGCAGCCTCATCCACTACTCTTATTTATGTATTTATTACTTTGTCCTTGTAAATATGTCTATCGCACAATTTTTGCCAGTTCATCTTTTTACAGTGTACAACTTACTGATAGCAATTACAATAATCAGCTGTGTAACTCTACCCTTAACCAATTCCATTTTTCTGTCACTGTTAATCCCTTCTTCCCCCCTCCCTCTTGCTCCTGGTAACCACTAATAAACTTTGATCTCTATACATTTGCCTTTTCTTGTCTTTTTATATAAGTGAGGTCATACAATATTTGTCCTTTTTTGATTAATTTATTTCACTCAGTACAATAATGTCTTCAGCTCCATTCATATTGTATAGTGTAACAAGACTTCATTTCTCCTGCTGGATGAGTAGTATTCCATTGTATGTATGCCACATTTTGTTTATCCATTCATCTGTTGATGAGCATTTAAGTTGTTTCCACCTTTTTGCTATTGTGAATACTGCTGCAACTCTGCTTTCAAGCCTTTTGGGTAAGTATGTAGGAGGAGAATTGCTGGGTCATATGGTAGTTCTATTTTAGTTTTTTGAGGAACTGCCACACTGTTTTCCACAACAGCTGTACTATTTTCCATTCCCACAAGCAATGGATAAGTGTTCCAATTTCCCCACATCCTCACCAACATTTGTTATTTTCAGTGTTTTTGTTTTTTGTTTTTTTAGCCCTCCTAGTGGGAGCGAAATGGTATCTCATTATGGTTTTGATTTGCATCTCCCTGATGACTAATGATGCTGAGCATCTTTTCATGCATTTGATTGGCCATTTGAATGTCCTCTTTGGTGAAATGTCTATTCCAGTCCTTTGCCCATTTTATGATTGGGTTGTCTTTTTGTTGTTAAGTGGTGGAAATTTTATACGTATTTTGGTTATTAGATTCTGGTGGGATATATGGTTTCCAAAGGTATTCTCTCAGAGGGTAGCCTGTCTTTTCACTTTTTTGGTAGTCTTTTGATAAACAAAAATTTTTCATTTTTATGAGGTCCTATTTATTTATTTATCTATTATCTATCTGCTTATCTATTTATCTACTTCTCAACTTACTTACTTGCTTATTTATTTATTGTCTTTTGCTGCTTGCGCTTTTGTCCAATTGAATCTTAAAGGTATGTTAGTTATACATCACCTCTCATGAGAACCACATACCTTTAGACCTACTGATCATCTTGCTAAGACCCCTGGGTGGTACAAGCGGTTTTCACTCGACTACTAACCTAAAGGTTGGAGGCTCGAACACACCCAGTGGCTCCACAGAAGGCCTGGTGATTTGCTTCTGTAAAGATTGCAGCCAAGAAAACCCTATGGAGCAGTTCTACTCTGTAACACATGGGATCACCATGAGTCAGAATTGACTTGATGGCAATGGGTTTTTTTTTGTTGTTGTTGTTTTATCATCTTCTCCAGTCATCATGATGCTCTTCATTAAATATGTGTCAGGATAACTTTTTTAGTGAGATTTGTTCGATCAGAACTGTACATTCTATACACGTAGATAGGCTTCACCATTTGTTACTCATACGATACGGGTATCTGGTCATGACGCACAACTATCTGCTCAGAACTTTTTCTAAAGTGGAGGGAACTCTGCATCCTGGTTTCATACCTGTGCACCTTAGAAAGTGCCTTCATGTCTCTGAGCCTCAGCTGGGTGATGTGACATTAAGAATGTGTTATAGCATTTTTCATGTTTGTCTTCAAAATTAAACATTTCAAATAGCTGTGTAGTTTTCAGTAAATGTAGTATTATTAATTACTTTTTCTTTTCCTGTATACTGAGTTTTCTTCTAATGTTTTGCTCTTTTCATCTATGCTGAAATAATCATGTGGTTTATGGTTTGGATTATTTTCTATTGAGATATTTCCTAAATGGGATTAGTAAATCAAAGAATAGTCATATTTTCATGGCTTCTGAGACCTGCCACACAATCACCTTCTGAAAGAGTGACAACAATTGCCTGTTGCTGGTATTAAATTTGACTGCAACCTCATCCAGGTTGGGAAGTGTGCTTTTTCTAATTTTTGCTAATTCATTAGGTGCAAACGCCTTATTTTAACTATAGTTTCCTTTTTGATGATGGAAGTTAAGCATTTTCTATGTTTCTGTTTTCCATCTGAAGTCTAACTTTTGCAAATTTTCCTTTGCTCATTTATCTACTGAAATTTCAATATTTTTCTTTCCGATTTGTATGTTCCAAATTCACACACGAGAAAATAAACAAAGAATCTCTCTCGGAAGCTACATAAAGGAGGGAATGGACTGAGAACAAAAACAGAAACTTGGTGAACATGTAGGAGAATCTAAACAAATCTTGTCTGCAAAATAATAATAATAATAATGTTTAAATGTGGGGTTAGAAAAACAATGGAATGAAAATGCTAATCAACAATATCATATAGGTTGAGAGGGAGATGACTGAAGTTAAAATGTTCAATGGTCTATGTAGTTTTGGGGAAGAGTGTTTAGATATTTGCTAACTTTAGATCCTGATAAGTAAAATATTTATGGTAAAATTTCAAGAGTAACCACTAAACGAACAAAAACAGAGTATGTGACTTCTAAATCAGTATGGGAGACGGGACTAGAATAAGAAAACAACAATGATCACAATGCCTTCTTTCCCCTCCCCCTAAAAAAAGGGCAGCTGAGAAGAGAGAGAAAAAAGAAGCATTATAAAGGAGCTAAAGTAGAAATTAAAAATTAAAATAGTGAAACAAGTCCAAGTACATTAAAGATCACAAAAACAAAGTATAAACTAAAGATTGTCAGATTGGATTTTACAATCTGGGTATATGCTCTTTGCAAGGAATTTGCCTAAAATATTAAGCACAGAAAAGTCGAAAGTAAAAGGATGGAAGAATACAGTCAAGCACTGACTAGAAGAGAGCTGGGGTGGTCCTATTAATATCAGAAAGAGCAGACTTTAAACAGAGAAAGCATTAACAGGAAGAGAGTAAAACATAATGACAGATTGTTCTATTCACCACAAAAATATAACACTTCTAAACGTGCATGATCGCATAAAAATAACCTCAACATATACAGAATTTTTGCAGAGTCATGGCTATCTCTCAGCTGACATGTACTTACCATGTTCAGGTCACTCTATTAAAAGCTTTGCCTGTATTATCAAGGTACTGTCAAAACAGTTTGCTTTTGGCTGCTAACCAAAGTTTTGGAAGTTCAAGTCCATCCAGAGATGCCTTGGAAGAAAGACCTGGTGATCTATTTCCAAAAAAAAAAAATAAGCCATAGAAAATCCTATGAAGTTCTACTCTGACACAGATAGGGTCACCATGAGTTGGAGTTGATGTGATAGTAACTCGTTTGGTTTTTTTGATTTTATCAAATTTTACAAATCAGGAAAATGTCCCCAAAAAAGAAGACATTATCCCTGGGCCACACCTTGGTTCCATCTGGGCTCTGCTTCCTCTTTGTTGATCCCTACACCTCTCTAGAACACTTTTCCATCCTCCATCAGAATGAGGGGCAGTGTACCTTTATCAGATGATGACAGTTACCCTCATAACCTATTTAGATTGATCTAGTTGGAGTGTTCTGTTGCTGAAATGAATAGAGGCCCAGTGATGTGTTTGACATCAGTCACCCATGCATGTGTGTGCACTCCCACACATGCATGCACGAGTGCACATGCAGTCACACCCAGCGTCCTCTCCTGGTCTAGTGGTGGCACCAACATTAAGATCCCAGGTCTTATTCTGGAGCCCTTTAAGGCTCTTAAACTGTCATTCTGGGGCTTATAAGAATGCTTTTTCTCTATGCCCCTTTCCTTCATCCAAAGGTTTCTTTCTGTGCTGGGGGCTTAGAATTCTGCCTTCCCTGAACTTCATCTTTCTCTGATCAGCCACATCAAGTCCTTGGAACTTTGCATGTTAATCCTAGAGAGGGCCTCAGATCAATCCCAAAGTTAAAGAGACAGGTCTTGCTGTACAAGATAAAGGGTTTCACCCTCTCACACAGCTTGTACTCCGGTGTAGAAACAGGTTCAAATGCTGGCCAGCCCATAAAGCTCCCAGCACCCCCTGAATCTGCAAGAAGTCACTCAGGTGTACTGGAGAAAGCCAAGATCCTGCCCCTTCCTGACTCTGTGTCCTTGACAAGTTACTTCTCCTCAATGAACCTTAGTTTTGTCATTTATAACGCATCTATGGTTATTAATTGGGTTACAACATAACATGTATAAAGCACCTGGCATGGTATCTGGCACATGTTGTCTCCTTTCTACCCTACTCTGGAACTCCAAACCCTCTTGGGTGAGCCAACTCTTGTTTCTTTTGTGCCAATGAGGCCATACTAAGGCCAAGTTGTTCGTAGGATCCTAGAAACTAATTTCTGGCCTAACTTCTGTTTATTGACTTCCTATCTCTCCATTTGCCAAAAGGAGATGTTTGCATTTGGCCTTTGCCAGTTAAAGTAACCAAAAGTTTAAGATCCTGGCCATAGTGGAGGTTTAGGTTAGGTCTTACACTGCTATCTTTTAAACCACATGCCATCATTCCTAGGTAATAAGAATTCTGTCTTCCATTTGTATAGGGCTTGAACAGTTCACAAAGGGTACCCACGTATATGGTTGTCATGGATTGAATTATTCCCCCCCCCCCCCAAAATGCGTGTATCAGTTTGGCTGGGCCATGATTCCTGGTATTGTGCTGTCATTTTTACTGTAGTGGATGCTGTAGTGTGCTACAGATACCCTCCTGAGAATTGTCCACAGTTGAAGTGGTCATATCTCCTTCCCAAAGGAAGCCTGTATCCAAAGACAAATCAATGTGGGGGTATAAAGGCCTGATTTCCTTGTCAGGGCCACCCCAGTTCCAGAGCTCCCCTTGAGATGGGCTGAGGCCTGTGTTGCAACTGCATTGCAGCTCAATTCCTCTTTCTGCTCAATCCTTCTTTCTCCATACCTCCACAAATGTTGATCCTGAGACCTCCTCAGTAAATTATTGCATGCTGACCTCTGTTGCATGCTAGGCTCTGTGCACACACATGAAAATCATTATCTGTCAGTAAGGCATGAACTACAAAGAGGAGTGAATTTGCATCTTCACACAGCATCTTTTCCAGAGCAGCAGAGAGACAGGTCTGGGTAAGGAGTGCACCCTGTGTTGCTGTAACAGAGCAATACAGGCAGGCCCTCCTGAAGTCTATGTCCATGACCTTGGCCCCCGGCACTGGGATCCAGCCAGTTAAGGCAACCTCTTGGTCTGAGGCAATCTCAGACTCTGAGCTGTTCTGTTCCTAGGCACAGCGTCCTTTCCCCAATGATGCAATCCTATATAACTGACCACAGATCGATTGCAGTCCTGTTCCCAAGCATAGGAAGGCTCATAGCTCAGTCTCTCCAAGAATTCTGACCCTCCACAAGACCCCGTTGGTATGAATACTTCTATGTTCCCTGTGAAAGCCCCAGGCCTCAGAAAAGGAAGAATTCTCAGGTGACAAACATTTGGGACAGGGTTTCCCAGGGCTCAGCCACCCTGTTACACGAGACAGCCAACAGATATGCACTTTGTCTCAAGTTGTATTTTGAGAGATAGAACCCCATAATTACCATCAGCTCTCCAACTAATCCTCCCCTAAGCAAACACACAATGTAAGGAGGAGGATGCAAATTTAAGAGCTGTTAGCCCTCCCCCAATTACAATGAGATCGCCATCCTGTTGGAAGTCTGGAGCCCCCAATTCTGCCATAAGCCCAGGGCCCTTTCTGGGGCAAAGGGTATTGAGGCCAGGAGCCTGTTCTCCTCAAGGGGCTCCTCTTACCCAGCAGGCTCCTCTTATTGCTTTTTCCCCCTTAAATGTTACACTCCAGCTGTGATGATTTCCTTACAATTGCCTGAACATCCCCAACCATGCTTTCTCTCATTTTGGGTCTCTGAAGCTTCTCCGCCCTCCCTTCCCCTACCAGTCCCAGTGTTGGCTAAGATGAGGTCTCCCCTGAACCCTACTCCCAAGCCTGGGTGGGAGCCCCTTCTCTGTGCTCCCATAAACCCTGTAATTTCTTCATCCATGCACATGTCACTCTGGGGTGTAGCTTTCTGGAGGTCTGAATAATATGAGTCTCATGGGGATGAGGACATGTCTACTAGGTTCACCACTGTATCCTTAGAGTCTTAACATAGCACCAGGCACCATTTTGTCACTGTTGTCATTGCAAGCAACAAAGCCTACTAGCTGACACATCCACAGCCTCATGTTTTACGGTTTTGCTCCTATGAAAAGAAGAGAAACTGCTCATCTTCCTTAAGTTTCAGCTTGAACAATACCAGGGAGTATTTGGACTAATCTGACTTGGGCCACGTGCCTGATGAACTGTAGCGGGAGGACAGGGTAAGATGGTTGACCGCCACCATAGTTGGACTGAGAAGGAGGAGAGGCTTGCCAACATGCGACAGGGTGTTGAGCAGACAAAAGTCCAGCTGTGCCCTACTGAACCAATGAATTAATGCCAATGAGTTTTGTGGACTCAAATGCAGTATACACATGTAGAAATTGAATTGCTTTGGTCAACCTGTTCCTTACTACATTCTTTTCCTTCTGTATTTTCATTTTTACTGACTCCTCGGTTCCCTTAACTGTTGCTTGTTTGCTTTTGTAGGAATATTTATGTAAGGATATGGTTGCAAGAGACAGAGACACACTTGCTCTTTGTCTATAAGGGGGGTTTGCAAGTCATGACACAGTGATAGGAAGTGTAGCTGGACCTCATGAGAGACTAACTGGCAACAAGAAAGTTGTAAGAAACTTAGGCAGCCATAATTGTCTGACTGTCCAAGGCCACTGTGTTCTCATTTCTACATCTGTCTGTCTGCTTCTTTCTTGTCTCTGGGCAGAATGGCTTTCTCTGCTTCTCTGTGCACCTGCAGAAGATGGCCACGCTAAAGCTTACAGATTTCGAAGTCCATGGTTTGAGAGCAATAAGTCCTTGGTTTGAGAGCAGTTACACACTACCTAGAGCCCTGGTGGTGCAGTGGTTAAGTGCTTGGCTGCTAACCAAAAGATTGGCAGTTCAAATTCACCAGCTGCTCCTTAGAAACTCTACGGGGCAGTTCTACTGTCCTGTAGGGTGTCTATGAGTTGAAATTGACTCAACAGCAACAGGTTTGATTTCGTTTTTGGTATACACTACCTAGCCTCTCTGAGTTCTAGCTCCACATTCCTAGTAGAGAATATCTAAGTGGGTTAATTTGAAATGACTATTCACGACAGGTCCAAAATTTACACCTGATTGTCTGGACCCAATCCTGTGAGTTCTGATGGTAGTTGTTATGGATTGAATTGTGTCCCCAAAAAATGTGTGTCAACTTGGCTAGGCCATGATTCCCAGTATTGTGTGGTTGTCCACCATTTTGTGATCTGTTGTGATTATCCTATGAGCTGTAAATCCTAACCTCTATGATGTTAATGAGGTAGGATGAGAGGCAGTTATGTTAATGAGGCAGGACTCAAATCTACAGGGTTAGGTTGTATCTTGAGTCAATTTTTTTTGAGATCTAAAAGAGAGAAGCCAACAGAGAGGAGAGGGACCTTATGCCACCAAGAGAAGAGGGCTGGGAGTGGAGCACGTCCTTTGGACTTGGGGTCCCTGTGCTGAGAAGCTCCTAGACCAGGGGAAGATTGATGACAAGGACCTTCCCCCAGAACCAGCAGAGAGAAAAAGCTTTCCCCAGGAGCTGGCATCCTGAATTCGAACTTCTAGCCTCCTAGACTGTGAGAGAATAAATTTCTGTTTGTTAAAGCCATCTATTTGTGGTATTTCTATGATAGCAGGACTAGACAACTAAGACAGAAGTTGGTACTGAGAGTGGGGTTCTGCTCTAACAGATATGTACAATCTGGAAGCAGTTTTGGAATTGAATAATGGGTAGAGGCTGGAAGAGTTTTAGAGTGCCTAATAATAAAAGCCCATATCACTTTAAAGAGGCTGTTGGGGGAATTATGGACATAAAGATAATCCTGGTGAGGGCTTAGAAGGAAGTGAAGAGAATTGTAACACCAGAGATGGCAGACAGCAAGACACAGCAGCAAAGAAACGACAGCAGCAGAACCAGGAGACCAGTGCAATATGGTGCGGGAGCTGATGCATGGAGCAAGAGAGTTGAGTGCCTTCGGGGTGAGGTTTACTGGTGGAGTAGGGTGCCTCCAGGCACTTATCAGTAGAGCTAAAGAGCTTTGGAACATGTGCCTGAGAAGGGCAGATGCTAGGCCAGCCCAAGGGACTGAGGCTGAGGAACCAGGAAGCAGAAGCTGAAGAGACAAGGAACACAGGAAATAGACCTGCCTCAGTCTCAAAGGATAGGGCCGTGTCCTCTGGGGTCTCAAAGGGTGGAGTCATGGCCTCTGAGATTTCAAAGGGTGAGGCCACAGCTTCCTAAGTTTCAGAGTCAGATCTTCACAAGCTCAGTTCCAGAGTGTGGGGTTGCCTTTCACAAGTGTCAGTGGGATGGGGCTAGATTAGCTGCCCAAAGCTGAGGGGGAAGGGCTACCATCCCCGAGGGGCAAAAGAAAGGGACCTGATGGGGCTGAGGAGGTGAAGTCGCCACTTAGATCAACTAGGAGAATGGGGCCACCCAAATGCAAGGGAGCAGAGTTGCCATTCCAGTGCACCTGGAAGGTGGGACTGAAGCCCAGGGCCAAAGGGCCTCCACTCAGAATCCTGAGAGTGTGCCCAACACCCAGAGTCTGGAAGGCAGGGCCATTGCCTAAATGGTCTCAGAAAACGGGATTATTTTCAAGCCTTGAGAGCTAATGTAACGTGTTCTGCCGATTTGCTTGTTTCCTGTTATCCCTTCTTTCCCTCCAATTTCTCCCATTTGTAATGAAAATGTCTATCTTGTACCTGTTCTAACATTGCATTTTGGAAGCAGATAATTTGTATTCTACATTTCACAGACGAAGAGGAATTTTGCCGTAGGATGGAATTTGATATGCCGGGAATGACCAATTGAAGAGGAATGGTGTCACATTCATCATCAGAAAGAGCATTTCAAGATCTATCCTGAAGTACAACACTATCATGGTAGGATAATATGCATACACCTATGAGGAAGACCAGTTAATATGACTATTATTCAAATTTATGCACTAACCACTAAGGTCAAAGGTGAAGAAATTGAAGATTTTTACTGACTTCTGCAGTTTAAAATTGATCAAACAGGAAATCAAGATACATTGATAATCCCTCATGACTGGAATGTGAAAGTTGGAAACAAAGAAGGCTCTGTAGTTGGAAAATATGACCCTGGTGATAGAAACAATGCCAGAGATCGCATGACAGAATTTTGCAAGACCAACGACTTCTACGTTGCAGATATCTTTTTTCAACAACATAAACAGTGACTATACATGTGGACCTCACCAGATGGAAAATACAGGAATCAAATCAACTACATCTGTGGAAAGAGACAATGGAAAAGCTCAATATCATCAGACAGAACAAGGCCAGGGGCCAAAAGCAGAACACACCGTCAGTTGTTCATATGCAAGTTTAGGTTGAATCTGAAGAAAATTAAAACAAGTCCATGAGAGTTCAAGTACAACCTTAAGTATATCCCACCTGAATTTAGTCACCATCTCAAGAATAGATCTGATGGATTGAACACTAATGTTCGAAGATCAGACAATTTGTAGAATAACATCAAGGACATCATACATGAAGAAAGCAAAAGGTCATTAAAAAGAAAGGAAAGAAAGAAAAGACCAAAATGGACGTCAGAAGAGACTCTGAAACTTGCGCTTGAACGTCTAGTAGCTAAAGCAAAAGGAAGAAATGATGAAGTAAAAGAACAGAAGAGTTCAAATGTCGGCTCAAGAAGACAAAGTATTATAATGAAATGTTTAAAGACCTGGAGATAGGAAAACAAAAGGAAAGGATATGCTCAGCATTTCTTAAGCTGAAAGAACAGAAGAAAAAATTCAAGCCTCCAAGTTGCAATATTGAAGGATCCCCTGGGCATCAAAAGAAGATGGAAGGAGTACACAGAGTCACTGTACAAGAAAGAATTGGTCGATGTTCAACCATTTCAGGAGCTGGCACATGATCAAGAACTGATGATACTGAAGGAAGAAGTCCAAGCTGCACTGAAGGCCTTCATGAAAAACAAGGATCCAGGAATTAACAGAATACCAATTGAGATGTTTTAACAAATGGATGCAGTGCTGGAGGTGCTCACTTATCTATGCCAAGAAACTTGGAAGACAGCTACCTGGCCAACCCACTGGAAGAGAACCATATATGTTGCCCATTCCAAAGAAAGGTAATCCAACTGAATGTGGAAATTATTGAACATATCATTAACATCACATACAAGTAAAATTTTGCTGAAGATAATTCAAAGACGATTGCAGCAGTACATTGACAGGGAGCTGCCAGAAATTAAAGCTAGATTCAGAAGAGGACATGAGATGAGAGATATCATAGCGGATGTCAGATGGATCTTGGCGAAAAGCAGAGAATATCAAAAAGATGTTTACCTGTATTTCACTGACCATACAAAGGCATTCAACTGTGTGGGTCATAACAAATTATGGATAACATTGCAAAGAATGGGGGTTCCAGAACACTTAATTGTACTCGTGAGGAAACTGTGAATAGATGAAGAGGCATTTGAACAGAAGCACGGGTTACTTCATGGTTTAAAATCAGGAAAGGTGTGTGTCAGGGTTGTATCCTTTCATCATACTTTTCCAGTCTGTATGCTGAGCAAATAATCCCAGAAGCTGGGCTATAAGAAGAAGAACATGCCATCAGAAAATCTGGAAGATTCATTAACAACCTACGTGCGATATGCAAATGACACAACCTTGCTTGCTGAAAGCAAAGAGGACTTGAAGCACTTACTGATGAAGATTACACCTGGATTATACCTCAACATAAAGAAAACAAAAATCCTAACAACTGGACCAATAAGCAACATCATGATAAATGGAAAAAAGATTGACGTTCAAGGATTTCATTTTACTTGAATCCACAATCAACGTCCGTAGAAGCAGCAGTCAAGAAATCAAATGACACATTGCATTGGTCAAATATGCTACAAAAGACCTCTTTATGTGTTGAAAAGCAAAGAAGTCGCTTTGAGGACTAAGGTGCACCTAACCCAAGCCATGGTATTTTCAATCGCCTCATATGCACATGGACTCATATGCTGGACAATGAATAAGGAAGACTGAAGAAGAGTTGATGCCTCTGAATTATGATGAGGGCAAAGAATACCGAATATACCATGGACTACCAGAAGAATGAATAAGTCTGTCTTGGAAGAAATACAGCCAAAGTGCTCCTTGGAAGAGGGGATGGCTAGACTTCGTCTCACATACTTTGGACATATTATCAGGAGGGACCAGTCCCTGAAGAAGGACATCATGCTTGGTAAGGTAGAGGGTCAGCGAAAAAAGAGGAAGATCCTCAGTGAGGGATTGACACAGTGGCTGCAATAATGGGCTCAAATATAGCAGTGTTTCCTTCTGTTGTACATAGGGTCACTATCAGTCAGAACCAACTCAACAGCACCTAACAACAATATGGAATTTGAACTTTGAGTTGATTTAAGACTTTTGGGATGATATGATGGGGTGAAAGTGTTTTACATGTGGAAAGGACATGAATTTTGGCAGGCCAAAAGGTAGAACGTTATGGATTGAATTATGTCCCCCGAAAATGTGTATCAACTTGGCTAGGCCATGATTCTCAGTATTGTGTAGTTGTCCAACATTTTGTGATCTGATGTGATTATGCTACGTGCTGTAAATCCTAAGCTCTATGATGTTAATGAGGCAGGATGAGAGGCAGTTATGTTAATGAGGTAGGACTCAATCTATAGGATAAGGTTGTATCTTGAGTCAATCTCTTTTGAGATCTAAAAGAGAGAAGCTAGCAGAGAGGAGAGGGACCTCATGCCACCAAGAAAGAAGCACCAGGAGTGGAGCCAGTCCTTTGGATTTGGGGTCCTTGAGCTGAGAATCTCCTAGACCAGGGGAAGATTGATGATAAGAACCTTCCCCCAGAATCAACAGAGAGAGAAAGCCTTCCCTGGGAGCTGGCACCCTGAATTCAGACATCTAGCTTCCTAGACTGTGAGAGAATAAATTTCTGTTTGTTAAAGCCACCCACTTGTGGTATTTCTGTTACAACAGTACTAGATAACTAAGACAGTGATGATGAGGGACAATTCCCAGAATAGTCTATTATGGATTTAATTGGAGTCTACATATCTCAACCTTAACTGATGTGTTACAATGTGTGATCACTTATCAGTGTAATGCTCAGGAATCTCTTTAGTCTACAGAGGTATGTACAGAGATATGTACACACATACATGCACATGGGTGGTAGTTTTCAATTCATTCCTTTACTCATCTACGTGCCAGGTTCTGCACTATGAGTTGGGGATATAACTAAACCTGGGTCTGAGCAAAACAGACCCAGTCCTTGCTGTGACCTGCCCAGAAAATTAGATATTGAGCAGAGGATCACACAAATGAAGTCCCTGAGCTGATATCTGAAGGGTGAGGATAGGTTACTAGTCAGTGAAGCAGGGGAGGGAAGGCCTGCGTGGCTGGAGTTTAGAGAACAAGAGGGGTTGTTTCGCAAGGTAAGCCTGGAGGCAGGTCATGCAGACTCTTACGGACCATGGAAAGACTGTAATATTTATCTAATGACATGGGAAGCCACTCAAGAGTTTCCAGTCATCAGAATTGTAAAACTGATCCCATCTCTTTTTAAAACTCGAATTCATTGCTCTAGCCTCATGTGCCTAAGCTAGCAGGAAGCAGGATGCCCGCTTGACACCTCTCTCCCTTGACTGCAGTGATGGGATTCACCCATAATCTTACTCTTCCCACAGCCCACAAAGGCCCTGCTGTTGAACCCAGGCTCATGCCCAAACATCTGTTCCCACAACATGACTTCCCTTTGGAGACCTTGCATCTTTCCTGACAGGAGTTCTAGCAACACTAAACCTCAATATCTCACCCCTGACCCTTGCTCCGCTGTTAACTCCTGCCTACACCTTTCTCTGTACACTCTTCCTTCCCTTTTTCCCTGTGCAGCGGGCTGGACAAAGCCAGCTCAGTGCTGCAGTGAGTGGTTAGTCACTGCTCCTGCTGTCATTGGGGGTGGGGTACCTCTGAGCTCTTCAGGAGCCTCGCATATGGCTAAGAGTCCCAGCCACCTAGAAAATTCCCAAATGCCAGCTCTCACCACAACTGCCAGTCTTCACCATCTCTGGGATTGTTTGACTCCATGCTTCTCAGATGCCCCAAGTCCCCTAGGCCAGGTCACTTGTGCCTTGAGAACTTTGTAGCCTCAGAGGAAGGGACAGATTACCCGATAAGCAAGGTATGCATGGGCTTGTGCTTTCTTACTAGTCTGTAGTGCACAATTTCACCTGTTTTTCACCACACCGAGGATGTAGTGAAACCCATGAGAAACTGCGCACTACAGATTAGTAAGTAAACACAATTAAGCCTATGTATACCTTGCTTACTGGTTAATCCAGCCCTGCTTGGAGGAGTGGTGGGCAGGCCTGAAAAGAGGGTCCAGGCACCAGAGGGTTACACTTGCCCTCAAATGGTCTCTCCACCCTGGTTGTGCCCAGTGTTGGGGCCAGCCAGAGAATCCCCAGCCTCATGTGCTGATCAGCATAGTGGCCTAGTTTAATATATCATTACTGACCCAGACTAGGAAAAGCTCCTAGCACCGCAGGGACGATATTAAAACCCATACCCTGTGATGAGAATATCTAAAACATAAGTAACACTTCCACCACCCATCTGACAGTTTGTCATACTTTGGTGGTATCCATATTGCTGTGATGCTGGAAACTGCCAGTGGCATTTCAAATATCAGCAAGGTCATCAATGGTGGACAGGTTTCAATGGAGTTTTCAGACTAAGACAGACAAGGAAGAAAGGCCTGGTGATCTACTCCTGAAAATGAGCCAGTGAAAACCCTATGGATCACAACAGATTGTCACTATATATTGTCAAATACAGGGCTGGAAGATGAGTTCCCTAGGTTGGAAGTCAACAATGGACTCAGGTGTGCAAGTGATAATGAGGATTACACGGGACTGGGCGGTGTTTCATTCTGTCGTACATGGGACCCCATGAGTCAGAGCTTAATCAATGGCAATTAACAGGTAACAGTCACCATATTCTCGGCACCTTATATTTGTTAGCTCACTTCTCACAACAACCTCATGATGTGGGCAACAGTATTGTCCTCATTTTACAGATGTTCCCAGGATCACACAGAGGTAAGTTGTGAGGTCAGGATTTGAACATTCAGGCCCCAGAGCTGGCCTCACCACGCTGTCCTCCTGTTGTAATAATATATACGCACATCATGACGAAAAGAAGGGCTTCACAGGGCAGGTTCCCAGTCTGCCTCAATGCCCACCTAATTTTCCAGGTTTACAAAATGTAGTTCCGGATTCCTTAGCCACCAGGAATTTCTCTGCAAAAGCTACTTCAGAAATTCCCAGCCAAGGCTCAGAGACCTTGGTGTTCACGCTAGTGAGCCCAGGCTGAAAAGCAGGAAGTGGAGGCCCCATGGGAAGTCCCTGTGGTTGAGCACAGCCACAGCGTCGAGCTCTTCCTGTCCTGCTCCCTGCACCTCCCAGCCTGGTTGCAGGCCCTGTGCACTGAGCAAAGAGACCCTGAGAATGAATCCAGGCCCAAGAGACAGGGTTAAGGGAAAGTAAAGGACTTCAACCAGCCCCTGATGAGGTGTTTACGACTCATGAGCCCACTGCAAAGGAAGGTGAAATGTCTTTCCCCGTTAAAGGAGACAGACTTGGAGATGGCAGGATTGGAGACAGCTGCTCTCTGGCCTGCCCCTCCCATCCTCCCCTTCACCTGTGCATTAAAATGTTGACTCGAGAAAGGCCTTTTTTATATGCACCCAATTTATAAAGCATTTTACACTCTGCATTTCATTTATTCTTCTAGCCAACCCCAAGTCTAAGTAGGGCAGGGAGAATTAGGCCGGCCCCTTTTGCAGCTGATCAAAATGAGGCCTGGAGAGCAGAAGTGACTTGCCTAAAGTTACACAGCTGGTTAGCTGCAGACCTAGGGAGAAGACCTAGAACTTTTAGCTTGCCCAGAGTGCCCTTCCTTCTGTAACCCATGTATCAATATGGACAGCTTTAAGGATTCAATAGTTGCTTGCTCTCTAGTGGCACTGTCCAGTGGCATGAATCTAGAGCAAGTAGGTTCTGAACAGCAAAAAGGAAGGAGACATGTTCAGAACTTAGGATGCTCCCACAGAAGATGGGAAGGGAGGATTTGGCCTGTGGACAGCATCATGGTGGGTAACTGGATGATAGGTTGGACACTCATTGCTTATAAACCATGCTCCAATCACCCCGGCCTTCATGTGATCCTCAAAACAAACCATGAATATTCCTACCTAAAAGCCTTTGCCCTTGCTGCTCTCTCCATCTGGACAATCTTCTCTTGGCCAGCTTCCTCGACATCACTCAGGTTTCAGCTTAAATGTCACCTTCTCAATGAGGCCTTCCCTGACAAATTTCCCTGAAATTATCTACCTACCCCTAAGTTCCTTGATAGCATATCATGCTTTTAATTTCCCTCATAACACCACCATAGGAAGTTGGTTTGTTTACTTGTTTCTTGTCTGCCTTCCTCCTGTTAAATGACCGATTCTGGAGCTGAGTTATAAAAGTTTTGACAAAGATTTTGTTTGGGAGTAAACCAATTTGCTGCAGCAAGTAAGACTGGTATTCAAGAGGAAATTCCAAAGACTTCAATTTGAGAAAGATAATAGTCTCTTTTTATAAGAATCTTTGAAGAAGTTAGTTGGGAAAAAAAGGGGCGGGGGGTAGGTTCTGGAAAGTTGTCATTTAAGCAAAAGAGGGTCCTTTCAAAATTGGGGCAAGTTTGTGACTAGGCTGTGTGTCCTTTTTTTGTTTGTAATAGGTGCAAGGGTTCTTGGCTTTACTATGAGGACGTCTCAAAAGGATGAGGATTAGAAAGTTATAGTTAAGGAAGGTTTATAATTTTAGGTGGAAGCACCTGGGGCTGGTCTAAACTGGTTATGGTCATTTCTGGTTGGCAATTCTCCCATTTTGGTCATCCTCTCAGGCACAAGAGTGTAACTAATAGTTGGCATTACTTCCAGCTCATCATTTCTGTCTCTGCTTGAAGGTCAGTGATGGTATCATGTTCTGATGAAGCTTCTTGCAGATGTTGTTCTTGTAGGTGGAGGGATAGAGGGATATCATCTCTTGGGTTAATGGCTGTGCAGTAGAATTATGATTCTGGAAAGTATGCATTTGACTAGGAAGATAGCAACTATTATGACCAGTAAGAACATTAGCAGACCTTACAGGATGCTTCCTGATGAAGGACTGCGAGATCTTAGGCTGAGATTTAGAAAATATGTCCCACATTCCAGTTGGGTTCACCTTAGAAAGCCATTTATCCATGTGCAGCGAGAGGCATTAGGTTTAGTGCAGACACCTCCCTTGCCAGTAGGAAAATGAAAGCAATTTGGCTATCTATCACAACTCTTGCTAGAGAATTTAAACTAGTCTGTTTGGCTCCTATGGCCCCTGCAGTGTCATTAGTGATTTGGCAAGAGTCAAAGACAGGTTTCTAACAAACTTTTCAAGTTGCATAACCTCTACAGTTGGGAGGTGTCTGCATTCTAAAGTTCTCTTTTCATTCTATGGGCAGGGTATAGATCCATAGGGGTTTCTTGTGTGATTAAAAAAAAATCCCTGTGAATTCCTCCAAATTTACAGGTTACATTTTTCTAAGGCAAAAAAGGAAAATACCTCCTCGATAAAAGAAATAATATCCATGGGATGCAAAAATAAAAGAATCACAGAATGGAGAAGAATTTAAGGGGGTTTTCTAGAGTCAAGGAAGGAGTGTGACACTGATGTTTGAGTCTCATTTAAGGGATAGACTAACACACGAGAATCAAGGTCCGGAGATGTATGGCGTATCCAGTAGTTGGTCAAATTTAAATAATCTGCAACAGCTTGTGAAAATTTTAAAAAGAAGTTCTGAACATTGTTGGAAGAGGTTAATGGCAAAAGAGAAAAGGTTAGGAATAAGCAAATCATGATAATGAAAGCAGCACAGGAAAGGGATTGATAGGGACTCTTAGGTCTTGGGTGGAAGCTGCTTCTACCCCCCTTCCCCCCTGTAATGTCATCTGCATGTTCTGCAGTTCTTGGGAAAAGTAGTCTACTTCAAGAAGTAATCTGTTTCTAGAGGTTTGCAAGTAATACTCATCTTAAGATCAGGAAGTGGTATGCTCCTCCAGGTGGGTCGTGCCATTTTCAGTTGAGACACGTGTTTCCAAGGTTTGATCCCTTGAAGTTTTATGGTGGTGTTGGTGATGAGGAGGACCTGGTAGGGTTCCTTCCACCTTGGTTCAAGGGCTGTCTTTCTTTGCTATCTTCCAATAAACAAAGTCTTTGGGAGCTAGGTAGTGTAAGAGTAGGTCTGGAGGATACACAGAGAAAGCAGTTTTTACTTGCTGTGCGTGTAGCATAAGTCCTTTTCCATACTTAGTTTTACATGTCAGCCTGTGAAAGGTTAGAGCTGGAATTGGAGGGAAAATGTTTAGTATCATGGGTCTAAAAACCAAACTAAACCCACTGCTGATGAGTCGAGTCTGACTCATGGCCACCCTGTAGGACAGAGTAGGACTGCCCCATAGGGTTCCCAAGGCCTAGTAATTAGATTAATGAGATTTCCAAGTAAATCTTTATGGAAGCAGACTGCCACATATTTCTCTTGCGGAGTGGCTGGTGGGTTTGAACTTCTGACCTTTCGGTTAACAGCTGAGCACTTAACCACTGCACCACGAGAGCTCTTCTCATGAGTCTACCTATGATTATTTCATATGATGAGTCTATGTTTTACAATGGGAGAGGATTTTAGAGTCATTAAGATTGAAGACCTTTGGCTGTAATAATTCCAAGATTTCAGAAAGCTTTGTTAACTTTTTTTGTTTTTGTCATTTTTTTCTTTTACTTCAAGTGAAGGCTTACAGAACAAATAGTTTCTCATGAAACAGTAGTACACATGTTGTTTTATGACATTGGTTAACAACCCCACAACATGTCA
>NW_004444155.1:2096206-2120952 GCF_000243295.1 Trichechus manatus latirostris
TTCCTGAAACAAAGTTGTATCCAAGTGTTTGTCTTCAATTCTGCTGATCCTGTCTTCTACCATTTCAAATCTGCTTCTCAGCCCTTCTATGACACATTTAACATTTCTGAATGTTAACTTTAATTTTAAGAGTCCATTTGTACATTCTATTTTTCCTGAAGATTGGGGGTGATATGGGCAGTGAAGTTTTTGGATGCTTGGCAGTATTCTGAAAGGTGCCTTAATGATTGTTCCAGTAAAATGTGTGCCCTATCACTAGAAAGGAATATGGGAATTCCCTAGGTGGGAAAAACAAAGTCTAGAAGTTTCTTTGCTGCTGTTTGCCACTGCGTTGTGACAAGGGAAAGCTTCTACCATTCCTGAGAACATACATACAACAGCTAACACGTATTGGTATCCCATGGAAGAAGGTAACTGAATGAAGTCCATTTGGGGGTGTTCAAAGGGTTTTGGTTTATGACCTTGTTCGACTTTTACATGCTTTCCTGGGTTATGTTTCTGGTATATGAACATTGGTCATATACCCATTTAGCTTCTAAATGGAAGCCACCCCATCAAAACTGATTTAAGATTCGTTTCATTTTTTTCAGCGCTGTGATAGATAAGCTCATGAAGAGATTCGGCAATCAATTATTTGACGAATTCTGGTGTTACCAGATAACCACTCGGGGAACAAAAGAGACCATTAGGGCAACATGAGCATCCTCTCTTAATCGATTTTTTTTTTCATATTCTGGAGCCAATATTTAGTGCTCTATCACTTGCCTTTTGAATTCTTCCCTGTGTTCTTTTCCAGAATTCTCTCTCAGGCATTTGGGTATTGCCATGGTCTTACTGAGGACTCGAGCTGACTGTTTGGCATAAAAATCAACTAACACATTTCCCTTGTGTTCCTCATCTCAATTTTTTGAGAACACACTTTTATTTTAATAATGGCCACTTTACCAAGTAGAAGGGCATCTAGCAGTTTTTAAGTCTAGGTTGTCAACTGGAGGTTTAGAATTGTCTGTGCAGAGAGTGAATAAATTTTGGGTTAATGTGATACAATCATGAGGTTCTCCTTTGCCTCAATCATGAGGCATCGTGATTATTTTATGTCATTTGGTCATTGGGGCAGTCTCAAGTAATGCCCTTTAGCAAGCTAACAATTGTCTCTCAAATGGTGTGTATTGTGCTGCAGTATCTGGAAATTTTCTGGTCCAGAATCTCAGTTGTTGGCATTGAGTGGTGCTGCTGGGCTTTTGTCATAAACTCCAATCTGCATAAGCCTGTGTGGTACACGCTTCTAAAATCTTATCTGCATGTGGATCATAAGGGCCCAAATGCATGAGAGAGAGAGAGAGACCACCTTTTGCAATTCAAACATGGCCTACTTTTGTTTTAGCCCCCATTAAAATACAGGCTCCTTCTGGGTGATTTTATGGACAGGAGCTAGCAATATTCCGAGGTGTGGGACATGCCTTCTCCAAAATGCAAATAAACCAGCCAATCACTGGGCCTCATGTTTATGCCTAGGGATAGGTAACAAAGACAGTTTAGTTTTTTGTTGCTTGTGGTTGTCACGGGTAACTCCTGCCTAAATCATTCCTAAGAATTTCACCATTTGGGAAGGCTCTTGGATCTTTGCTAGGTTGATCAACCAGCCTCTGTTGGTCATGTGAGCTACCATTGCATTTAAATCCGTCTTAGTTTGCTCTTCAGTTTCTGATTATTATCATGATATACTATTTCAAATTAACAACCTGTATAAATTTGGGGAATTCTAGTAGTTCTCATTTAGCATGTTCAGTCAAGGCTAGCCTGAGAGAAGACTTACATGCCTTCTGTTTTACAATACTAGGTAGTGGGGGTATCTATTCCAATAATACATTCAGGTAAAGGAGCTGCAACCACTTCACATAAGGCTTGTTAAAAAATTCCAGTTTTCATCCAAACTTTCACCTTAATTGCATCAACTTTTCTGTCCCCATATCCTCCCAGTCTAAACTTGCTGTTGTTAGTTGTCATCAAATTGATTCTGACTCATGGCAATCCCATGTGTGCAGAGTAGAACTGCTCCATAGGGTTTTCAAGGCTGTGACCTTTTGGAAGCAGATGGCCAGGCCTATCTTCTGAGGCACCATTAGGTGGATGCTAACCACCAATGTTTCTGTTGGTAGTTGTACACTTAACACTTGGCGCCACCCAGGGACTCCTAGTCTCACTTTAGCCCCTGTTAAGATTTCACTGACAAGTTTTGGAATCATAGTGCATCGGGTTCTGGTTTCAAGGAACCCCAGAAAAGTCTCTTCCCCACCCTTTCATCATTTTGCCCACACATGTGAGTATGGCCTCATGTCCCCGACTGGAGGTCGAACCAGAGGACCTTGGCCCCACTGTCAGTCCTTATCTTGATTAATCTTTTGTACCATATCCCCACGTGTTTCCAGCTAGGGCTTCCCATTATCTTCTTTGCCTTCCGGTTTTTTGTTTGTTTGTTTTTGTTTTTTATTAGGTAATACTTTACACAGCAGATTAGGTTCCCATTCAACAATTTCTACACAAATTGTTAAGTGACATTGATTACACTCTTCACAATGCATGAATATTCTCATTATTTTCATTCTAGATGTTCCATTTAAAGTAATCTAGTTTCCCTGCTCTCTTGACCATTTGGTTTCATGTAGATGACTTTTTAAAGGAGCACAGTACTCTTTATTTTGTGAGCCATTCTGTTATATAGCTAAAAGGTGACCTCAGGGGATAGTTTTGTTTAAGATTTAAAAAGTATCTCAGGGCAATAGTCTTGGGGAGTCCTCTAGTCTCAACCAGTCCAGTAATTCTGAATTTTTTTTAAGAATTTCAGGTTTTGTTCCACATTTTTTTCTCCCATTCTGTCAGGATCCATTTATTATGCTCTGATCAGAACAACTGGTTGTGGGAGTTGGACATCATCTATAGTTCTTCTGGTCTCAGGGTAGATGAGGACATGGTTCATGTAGACAGTCTTGTCTTTTTTTTTTAAATTTTTATTGTGCTTTAGGTGAAATTTTACAGAGTAAATTAGTTTCCATTTGATAGTTTGTACATAAACTGTTCCATGACATTGGTTGCATTCCCCTCAATGTGTTAGCACTATCCCCATTTCTGCCCTGGGTTTCCTGTTTCCTTTAGTCTAGATTTTCTACCTCTTCCTGTCTTCTTATCTTTGCTTTTGGGCAAATGTTGTCCTTTTGATCTCATATAATTGATTGTTCTAAGGAACACGTTCCTCCGGGGTGTTATTGTTTATTTTACGGGCCTGTCTATTGTTTGGCTGAAAGGCGGTCTCCAGAAATGTTATCAATTCCAGGTCAAAGGGTGTCTTAGGGCCATAGTCTCAGGGGATCCTCCAGTCTCTGCCAGACAAATGAATCTGGTCTTTTTTGTGAATTTGATTTTTTGTTCTACATTTTTCTTCAGCTCTATATGGGAACCTCTGTTGTGATCCCAGTCAGAGTGGTGGTGATGATAGCTGGGCATTATCTAGTTCTTCTGGTCTCAGGATCTTGTAGGCTGTGGTTTATGTGGTCCATTGGTCCTTTGGACTAACTGCCCCCTTGAGTCTTTGGTTTTCTTTACTCTTCTTTACTCCAGGCGGGAAAAGACCAATAGTTGTATCTTAGATGGTCACTTGCAAGCTTTTAATACCCCAGATACTACTCGCCAAAGTAGGATGCAGAACAGTGTCTTTATGAATTATGCTGTGCCAGTTGACATTAGATGTCCCCCAAGTCTATGGCCCTTCGCCTTCAAGCCTAGGAACTTCATCCCTTGAGGTGTTTGATTATGTCTAAGAAGTTTCCATGACTGTGTCCCTTGTGTGCTGTGTTGTTTATATTAATATACATGCAGCACCTACAATTATGTATGTAGAAGTATCCACAACCAAATCTGTATATGCAGATGAGTGTGCTCCCTGACACCCTCCCACAACTCTTTAGCATGCCTATCAGCCTATGTATCCATTCTTAGATTACTGTTCATTAATATTATTGTTCCAGGATTGTATATGTTATAGTAATTACCATAGTTGTCCTTTATTCTTGCATTCCTCTCAATATCTTCTTTTGCCCTGGTCATGTTGTGCTGACTTCCCCCCATGTTGTGTGTTGCCTTTGGCTTCACCAATATTAACACGTGTTTCTATCTAGTTAGCAATTTTTCCTCCCTTCCCCTCCCATCCCTGACAAACATCAAAGAATGGTTTTCTTTTCTGTGTGTAAACTTTTTCTTTTCTTTTTTTTATAATAGTGGTCTCATACAATATTTATCCTTTTGTGATAGACTTATTTCACTCAGCATAATGTCTTCCAATTTCATCCGTGTTGTGAGATGTTTGGAGGATTTGTTGTTATTCTTTATTGCTGTGTAGTATTCCATTGTGTGTATATACCACAGTTTGTTTACCCATTTATTCATTGATAGGCGATTGTGTTGTTTCCATCTTTTTGCTATTGTGAATAATGCTGCAATGAATATGGGTGTACATATGTGTATTCGTGTCATGGCTCTGATTTCTTTAGGGTATATACCTGGGAGTGGAATTGCTGAACCATATGGTATTTCCATTTCTAGCTTTTTAAGAAAGCATCATATCATTTTCCATAGTGGTTGTAACATTTTTCATTCCCATCAACAGTGTATAAGAATTCCAATCTCCCCACCTCACCAACATTTTTTATTCTCTTCTTTTTTTTTTTTTTTTAATTTATCGTACTTCAGGTGAAGGCTTACACAACAAATAGTTTCTCATGCATTTGAAGTACACATATTGTTTTTTTTTTTTTTGATTAGTGCCACTATTGTCAGGGTGAGATGGTTTCTCATTGCAGTTTTGATTTGCATCATTCTAATGGTTAATAATCTAATGACTAACGATCATGGCTAATGAAGCATTTCTTCATGTATTTATTAGCCACCTGAATGTCTTCTTTGGTGAAGTGTCTGTTCATATCCTTTGCCCATTTTTTCATTAGATTCTTTCTTTTTGTTGTTGAGGTGTAGAAGTTTTCTATGAATTTTAGCAGTTAGACCCTTGTCAGATATGTCATAGCCAAAAAATTTTCCTAGTCTGTAGGTTCTCTTTTTACTCTTTTGGAGAAGTCTTTTGATGAGCATAATTGTTTAATTTTTAGGAGGTCTCATTTATGTAGTTCATCTTCTGCTATTTGTGCGCTTTTAGTTATGTTTGGTATGCTATTTATGCCATCTATTAAGGCCCCTAACGTTGTCCTTATTTTTTCTTCCATGACCTTTATAGTTTTAGGTTTTATATTTAGGTCTTTGATTCATTTTAAATTGTTTTTTTTGTGTATGGTATGAGGTATGGGTCTTGTTTAATTTTTGTACAGACATCCAGTTTTGCCTAGGAAGACTGTCTCTTCCATATTTTATTGACTTTGGTCCTTTTGTTGAAGATCAGCTGTCCATAGGTGGATAGATTTATATCTGGGTTCTCAATTTTCTTCCATTGGTCTTTGTGTCTGGCAAGGTACAAGTACCAGGCTGCTTTGATTACTGTGGCTGTATAGTAGGTTGAGATCAGGTAGTGTGAGGCCTCCTAATTTGTTCTTTTTCTTCAATAAATGCTTTACTTATCTGGGGCCTCTTTCCTTTCCATAAAAAGTTGATGATTAGCTTTTCCATCTCATTAAAGAATGCCGTTGAAATTTGGATCAGGATTGCATTGTATCTGTAGATTGCTTTGGGTAGTATTGACATTTTCACAATGTTAAATCTTCTTATCCACGAGCATGGTGTGTTTTTCCATTTATATTGGTCTCTTTTGGTTTCTTGTACTAGTGTTTTGAAATTTTCTTTGTATAGATCTTTTATGTCCCTGTTAGATTTATCCCTAAATATTTTATCTTTTAGAGGGCTATGGAAAGTGATATTGTTTTCCTGATTTCCTTTTCAAAGTTCTCTTTGCTGGTGTAGAGGAATCCTACTGATTTTTTATGTTGATCTTGTATCATGCAACTTTACTGAATCCTTCTATAAGTTCCAGTAACTTTCTCATGGGATCTTTGACATTTTCTATGTATAGGATCATATCTTCTGTGAACAGGGATAGTTTTACTTCTTCCTTACCAATTTGAATGCTCTCTATTTCCTTTTCTTGTCTTATTGCTCTAGCTAGGACTTTGTTGAATAAGAGTCGTAATCAAGGTTACCCTTGTCTGGTTTCCATTCTCAAGGGTAATGCTTTCAGTCTCTGTTGAGAATAATGTTGGCTGTTGGTTTTGTATAAGTGTCCTTTATGATGTTGAGGAATTTCCCTTCCATTCTTATTTTGCTGAGTTTTATCAGGAATGGGTGTTGGACTTTATCAAATGCCTTTTCTGCATCGATTGATATGATCATGTGATTCTTTTGTTTTATTTATGTGGTGGATTATGTTGATCAATTTTCTAATGTTGAACCATCCTTGCATACCTGGTATGAATCCCACTTGGTCATGATGTGTTATTTTTTTGATATGGTGTTGAATTCTATTGGCTTGAATTTTGTTGAGAATTTTTGCATCTATATTCATGAGGGGTATTGGTCTGTAGTTTTCTTTTTTGTGGTATATTTGCCTGGCTTTGATATCAGAGTTATGCTGGCTTTATAGAATGAATTTGGAAGTATTCCTTCCTTTTCTATGCTCTGAAATAGTTTGAGCAGTACTGGTGTGAGAGCTTCTCTGAACTTTTAGTAGATTCTCCAGTGAAGCCCTCCAAGCCAGGGCTTTTATTTGTTGGGAGGTTTTTTTTTAAATTACGTCTTCAATCTCTTCTTTTGTTATAGGTCTGTTCAGTTTTTCTACCTCAGTTTGTGTTAGTTTATGTAGGTAGTTTGTTTCTAGAAATTTGTCCATTTCCTCTAGGTTTTCAAATTTCTTGGAGTACAATTTTTCATAGTATTCCATTATGATTCTTTCTATTACAGTTGGTTGTGTTGTAATGTCACCCATCTCATTTCTTATTTGGGTTATTTGCTTCTTTTTCTGCTTTTCTTTTGTCAGTTTGGCCAATGGTTTGTTGATTTTATTTATCCCTTCAAAGAACCAACTTCTGCTGTTATTGATTCTTTCTACTGTTTTTATGTTGTTTCATGTTTTTCTGTTCTAATCTTTGTTATTTCCTTTCTTCTAGTGACTATGGGCTTCTTTTGCTGTTCTCTTCCTATTTGTTTGAGTTGAAGGGTTAATGTTTTGATTTCAGCCCTTTCTTCTCTTTTGGTGTGTGCGTTTATTGCTATAAATTGACCTCTAAGCACTGTTGTTGTTGTTGTTTTTAATGAAGTAATATCTGTTTTATTTTCATGGAAATTGTTTTTTAGGTTACTTCGTATTATAGCAAAGGATAATTATTCATTTTAGATTTTTCTTTAAACTGACTCAATTTTTCTTTAATCTAAATACATATATTTAAATGGAAACTTTATATAAATATGTAAATGAAAAACTTGTATCACTTGGTGTAATTTGAAAACCCACTGCCCTCGAGTCGATTATGACTCATAGCAACTCTACAGGACAGAGTGGAACTGCCCCATAGGGTTTCCAAGGCTGTAAATCTTTTTTTTTTTTAAATTGTGCTTTAGGTGAAAGTTTACAGCTCAAGTTAATTTCTCATTCAAAAATTTATACACATATTGTTTTGTGACATTAGTTGCAATCCCCATAATGTGACAGCACACTACCCCTTTTCACCCCAGGTTCCCTGTGTCCATTCGACTAGTTCCTGTCCCTTCCTGACTTCTCATCCTGCTTTTGGACAGGAGCTTCCCCCTTGGGCTCATATACTTGATTGAACTAAGAAGTACATTCCTCATGAGTATTATTTTTTGTTTATAGTCCTGTCTAATCTTTGTCTGAAGAGTGTGTTTCGGGAATCGTTTCAGTTCTGGGTTAACAGTGCATCTGGGGGCCTTAGTTTTGGGGTGAATACTGCTTTTTTATGTGTCCCAAAAGTTTTGGTATGTTATCTTTTCATTCTCATTTGATTCTAGGAACTGTTAAATTTCATCTTTGATTTCTTCTACTACCCAGTGGTTTTTAAGCACAGTGTTATTCAGTTTCCATGTATTTGATGATTTTTTCATGTACTTCTTGTTATTGATTTCTACTTTTATACTGTTGTGATCAGAGAAAATTTTTTGTATTATTTTCATGTTTTGGATTGTGTTGTGGCTTGTTTTGTGGCCTAAAGTGTGGTCTATTTTGGAGAATGATTCATGTTTGTTGGAAAAGAATGCATAATTTTCTGCTATTGGGTGGAGTGTTCTGTATATGTCTATGAGTTCAAGTTGATTGATTGTGGCATTTAGATCTTCTTTCTTTATTTTTTTAAGTTTCTTTCTAGTTGTTCTGTCCTTCCCTAAAAGTGGTCAGTTGAAGACTCATACTATTATTGTGGAACTGTCTATTTCTTTTTTCAATGTTGTTAGAATTGTGTGTGTTTAATGTATTTTGAAGTCCCATCATTGGGTGCATATATATTTATTATGGTCTCTCCTCTTGGTGGATTGACCCTTTAATCATTATATTAATTTCCTGCCTTATCTTTTATGTTGGATTTTGCCTTAAAGTCTGTTTAATCAGAGGATAATATTGCCACTCCTGCTCTTTTTTGGTTATTGTTTGTTTAATATTTTTTTCATCCTCTGAGTTTTAGTTTATTTATGTCTTTGAGTCTACGGTGAGTTTCTTGTAGACAGCATATGGATGGGTCATGTTTTTTTAATCCATTCTGCCACTCTCTGTCTCTTTACTGGTGCACTTAAGTCACATTCACTGTGATTATTGAGAGGTATGAATTTACTGCTATCATTTTGTCATGCTTTTTTTTGTGTGTAGTGTTGTTCTGCTTAATTTTCTATGCTAAGTTCTTTTTTTGTGTGTGAGTTTTGTTGTTGTTGATTTTTTGTTTACTGAGTCTTTATGTGTTTCTTTTTTATTTTGATGAGTAGGTTTGTTAACTTTGTGGTTATTTTGAAATTTACCTTTATCTTCGTAAATTAAAGCAGTCTTCTATTTTTTGGTATAGCCTTTACGACCTCTCCATATGAAATTTCTATAACTACACCATTTATTCCCCCTTTTGGTTTTGACTTTGTCATCATTTACGGATTGACGTCTTTGGTTCCCTGTTTTCAGTCTTTTCGCTTTGTTTTATTCTTGAGAATTCTTTAACTAGGTTGGTGTCTGGCTGATGCTGTCCTGTGTCCTAATCTCAGGTTGTTGTCTGATGTTTTTGGTTCTCTGTCTGAAGGACTCCTTTTAGTATTTCTTGTAAAGTTGGACTGACTTTTACAAATTTCCTTAATTTGTGTTTATCTGGAAATGTCTTAATTTCACCTTCATATTTAAGAGACAATTCTGCTGGATATATAATTCTTGGTTGGCATTTTTTTAGTTCAAGGTTTTATATATGTCATCCTATTGCCTTCTTGCCTGAATTGTTTCTCCCAAGTAATCGGAGCTTAATCTTATTAGTTCTCCTTCATAGGCGACTTTTTATTTTTCCCAAGCTGCTCTCACGATTCTTTCTTTGTCTTTGTCTTTGGCAAGCTTGATTATGATATGTCTTGGTAACTTTCTTTTGGGGTCTATCCTGTATGGGGTTTGTTGAAGTGTCTCAGATGGATATCTTCTTGTTTTTCATAATATTAGGAAGTTTTCTGGCAGCAAATCTTCAACAATTCTCTCTGTGGTTGTTTTTTTCTTTTCCCTGTTCCTGTTCTGGAATTCCAGTCACTGTAATTTTTTCCTCTCGATACTGTAATTATTAAGCTTTCTTTATTTTTCTTCTTTTTTTCTGGTTTTTCCTGAAACAAATTAGTGTTAAAGGATTCGTCCTCCATTTCACAGATTCTGTCTTACATTGATTCAAATCTACTCCTATGTCCTTCTATTGAGTTGTCTATTTCTAATATTTTATTGTTAACTTTTTGGATTTCTAGTTGCTGTTTTTGTATGATTTCTAATTGTCTATTTAATTTGTTTTTGTGTTGTTCTCCTGAATTCTTCTAATTGCTTTGTCTGTGTTTTCCTTGATTTTGTCTGTGTTTTCCTTGGTTTTGTCTGTGTTTTCCTTGATCTCTTAGAGAACCTTATATATTAGTCTTTTGAATTCCTTATCAGGTAGTTCCAATGCCATTTCTTCTCTGGGAAGTTTCCTGGTTCTTTAATTAGGTCACTTGCTGGAGCCATCTTGTCCTGCTTCTTTATGTGATTTGATATTATCTGTTGTCTCCAAGGCATTAAGGTGTTATTATATTTATTGATTTATTGTTTGTTTATTTGCAGCATCTTGATTTTTTGTTATGTTTTGTTTTGACATATCGAAGTAGGCGAGGCATGCGTCTTACTCTGGTTTCTATTCTAGCTGCACTGGAGTTCTCACCACTTGTCTCCGAGTGGGTGGGGAAGTGGCTGGGTATGTGAGCATGGGTCTATGTTTACTGGTCTTATGGGGTGGCTGAGGATGTAGCTGGTATTGCTGGCTAGCTGATAAGTCTGTCCAGCTGGTTACCTGGATGTGGGTGCAGGGAATGTTCTCACTGATCACTGGGTTAGGTGTTGTTTGTGCACACTGCCGGTTGCTGACTTGTCAGCATGAGAGTACTCAGATTGTTGATTACCAGGTAGGTGTTATGGAAAGTCTGACTGATGGTCCTGGGTGGACAGGGCTGTGTGGGAGTGGTCAGAGTGGGCACAAGCCTATGATTACAGAGGGGGCATTGCAAGGGGTGAGACAGGTGTGATGCCGCCAGTCCACAAGTGCCTGCTAAGAGGACATGCTCCTGTCCACTTAAGCGCTATGTTGGGGAGGGTGTTCTAAGCCTCAGGCACAGGCTGGGCAGGGTGCAGCGGGTGAGGTGAATACACTTAACTTTCGTAGGGTGGGGAGAACTCCTGCCTGGCTCTGGACATGGGTGCAAAGTTGCTCCTGCCTGGCCACATCAGCTGATGGGGGATTTGACTTGGAATGCTGCTTACTTTGTCTCACCATGGCAGTGCTGTGCAGGTTTGGCTGGTACAGCACTGGTGATCCATAATTCTCCATGTCTGTTGTTTTTGTACGGTGTCTCCTTCCACTTTGCACTCAGTCTGATTCTTCAGTCTTGCCTTTGATGCTCAGGGGTCCAAAGTTGTCATCTATATACAATTCATTTGTTTTCTCAGGTCTCTGTTGTAAGAGAGAAGTTAAGAGGCATCTGACTATGCTGCCATCTTGGACTGCCTTAAACAGTTATTCTTGTAGACTAGTTTCTTCTCTGTGTCTTGGGTTTCTTTCTATCTCTTTTGTTTTGCACTTGTAGAGACCAGGAGTTGTATCTCAGATGGCCACTCTCAATCTTTTAAGACCCCAGACACTACTCACCATACTAGGACGTAGAACATAAACTTTATGAAGTATATTATACCAATTGACTGAGTTGTCCCATGAGACTATGGGCCTAAGGCTTCAAACCCAGAAAACCAATCCTGGACATGTTTGGTTATGTCTTAGTATCCATAATTGTGCCCTTTATGTGCTTTATTACATATATGAATATATATACATGCACACACATACATGCATCTGAAAACACATACAGCTATATATACCCACATATATACTTCCATATACATCCCTGGGGGCCTTGGTGGTGCAGTGGTTAAGCATTTGGCTGCTTACCAAAAGGTCAGCAGTTCTAATCCACCAGTCACTCTTTAGAAACCCTATGGGGCAGTTCTATTCTGTCCTATAGGGTTGCTATGAGTCAGAATCAACCCGATGGCAATGGTTTGTTTTTTTTTTTAATACATATCTGTTATACACATATATATATATATATATATATATATATATATATATATACACACCCATACATATATTTTTTGGTTGTTGTTTCTGTTGTTACAAATTACATATGTCATAGCAATTAACAAAGGGTCCTTTTTCTTGTGTACATCTTAGTGATATATTTTGCCTTGGTAAGGCTGTGCACTCTTTACCCATATTTGGTGTTGTAATTCCTGCTTCCTTTTTTTTTATTTCCTCCATGCTGGGTGAATAGAGCAGACTTGTTTATGGCCCTTTAATGTTAAGGGACCAACAGGAGCTCCTGCTGATCCACCCAACTTTCTATAGTACTGCATTAAGACCTCTGTTCCAACCCCATCAATGTCCACTTTATTCATCCTGTTTCTTAGTAATCATTTAAAAATTTCCACCGGGAATAGTTCCTTGACTCTGCCTTCTGTCTTTCCTCACTATGCTCATAAGAATCAGTCTAGTCTTCTTCATTATATGTTGTTTCAGCATAACTTTTTCCTTAGTAAATGGCTTTGAGGCTGGTGGCTGTACCTTAGGTCACCCAGTTTGTAAACAGCCCAGCATCAGGCTCTTCCCCAGAACATATCTTTAGTGGCGGGTCCTGAGACTAAAGGCTCTAGTTTGGACTGGCGAATATCTAAGCTTGGCTCATCTCTTGCTTGCCTTTTAGCCATTACAGATACCAGTAACCTTTCTCTTGCCCTCCTCAGCCCTATGCCTCAGAATAAGAAAGTAGGGAAACAAGAGGTGGACCACAAGAATGATTAACAAAACAAAGCCAAAAACTCCCAAAGAAAACTGGAGAACTCAACACCAAAGATGCAGATTTCAGATTGGGGAAGGACTTACCCAAAGGCTGCAGAGATTGATGAACTAGTGGTAAGTGTGATGATGCTCTGTGGGTACCTTACCTGGTCAGAATGCAGGACCCTACAGTCTTACGGGGGTCCCTTTTGGATCTTGGTGGGACCTTCAAACTGTTAAAGACAGATTCTGAAGTCAAATTATAAAAATTTTAAGACAGATTTTATTTGGGAGTAAATCAAATTGCTGCAGCAAAAAGCCTGGCACTGAAGAGGAAACACCAAGGACTTGAACTTGAGAAAGATAGTAGTATCTTTTTATAAGAATCTTTGAGGAAGTTAAACCCATTGCTGTCAAGTCAATTCTGACTCATAGCAGCCCTACACGAGAGAGTAGAACTGCCCCATAGCATTTCCAATGAACCACCAGTGGATTCAAACTGCTAACCTTCTGGTTAGTAGTCACAGCTCTTAACCACTGCCTTAACAGGGCTTCTTGAGGATGTTAGTTGGGGGAAAAAAGGATAGGTTCTAGAAAGCTGTCATTTAAGCAAAGATGGGTCCTTTTGAAGCAGGGACAAGTTTGTGATTGGGCCATGTGTCTTTTTGTTTTTTTCATTTCTAATAGGTGTAAGTGTTCTTGGCTGCACTATGAGGAAGTCTCAAGAGAAAGTGGGTTTGGAAAGTTCTAAGTTAAGTAAGTTTTATAATTTTTATGTGGAAGCGCCTAGGGCTGATCTAAACTGGTTATGGTCCGTTCTAGCTGACACTCCCATAGAATACCAGAGATCTTATCTGGTTTGTTCCCAATGCCTTGAAGAGTGCCTGGCACATAGGATTGGATGAATGAATGAATGAATGAATGCATGAATTGATGGCAGTTGGGGTAAGGGCAGGCACATAGTCCCAGCCCCACTAAGCCAGGCTCATTTTCTCACATGTGACTTCCAGGCTTATGCAGATAAGAACCAGTTCAGCTTCTGTTAGCCTGAGTCACACTTCTATAAGCTGGACCTGGCCTAGCATCAGTCATCAGCCTTCTCACAGCCTTGGCATGACCAGCCCCTGTGTCGGTGAGTGGGAGAGGAAGGCCTGTCTCCTCCTCTGACTCTCCTCAGGTAGTCAGGAAGGAAAGAGCAGTTCCATCCTGGGGTAGCCACTGCACAGGTACACCCTGGGTGTTCCTCCTCTCTGTGTCTCAGCTCAGTCTGGTGTCAGAGGCTGGAAGTTCTTGGAAGACCTCGTGTCCTATCAGATTCTCCCTTTGGCTTTAAGTAAGTACCTTACCTCTCCTCTTTTTCCATCTGAAAAATTGTGACAAAATGTCTACCATTGGTGTTTTCAAAATACTTTCTGATTCGGAAGAGCAAGCTTCTAAGGAAATGTCAAGTTCATGGAGCTCCAGTCCTGCCTGGAGACGTGGAGATGTCTGAGGCAGGGGCTGCAAGCTCAATGCCTGTGGGCCAGTAGGTGACAGAACGAAGAAAACATGCCTACTGTGAGAAAAAATCGTGGAGCCCTTGGAGTGTATTGGTCAATTTCCATCATTGATAGAAACATGGAAATTAGAGAAATATTTCTCTAAAATGAGCAGTGTGGCACGATGAAAAATACTAATAGAATCTGGTACTCAGCCACAGGGCCTGAGGGATGATACGGAAGAGTGGAGACTGGAGAATTAGGGGCTGCCACTAATCAATTTCAGCAGATGGTTGTCACACGAGAATGCAGGCCCAAATGGCTAAACTTCTCATTTTTCAAGAAGAGCCACTGATTCTTTTATGTGTAGTATTCTGATAAAGTAAAACAAGCAAATATAATATTATTCAGCCTATAACTACCAGTTTGCAACCTCTAGTTAAGTTATACGTGGGGCAGAGAAAAGATCTTAAGATTGGTGGCCTGCAGACCCAGTGTCCAATCCTAAATTGACCCCTAATAGGCAAACCAGTTCTCTTTTCTGGGTCTCACTTCCCTACATGTCTAGAGGAGACTGGCAAACTCTCAGAATTTCATGGACACAGTAGTAACTAACACTTTCATAGTGGTTGCTTTAGGCCAGGTGCTCTTCTGTGCTCTTTACATGGTTTATCTCATTTAATCCTCACAAAACCTTGTTATGCATGTTTCTGTAATGCTTTCAAACCATATATATTAAACCACATATGTATAAGTCACTTATAATGTAACGTTAGAAATTGAAATTTCCTGAATTTAGAAATAGGAACATAGACATTTATGAGGTATGTAGTAAAAAGCTTCTCTAAGATAGCTGTGCACCTCCATACTGTGATTAAGAAAATGTAACATAACTAAATTTCTGTTAAATTTGCTTTGAAACAAAGTATGTCATAAACAACCCCCTTAATCTCTAATCTTGAAGAAAGATGCAACATTACACCATCTGGTCGACCTTGAAGAAACAATGTAACACACTAGTCTTGGTTATGCATGATATTACCTGGCCCTTATACTGCAAAGCCAAGGTGAGAAAATCACATACAAATCCCGGCACATTCATTGAGAGAAGACAGAGACAGAATCTCCTCTAGAGTCTGACTCTCTCCAAAGACTGAAACTCTGGACTGAGACTCTATCTGCCACCACCAGCCTTGTACCCTAGCTCCAAGGGCCTATGCCAAGGACAAGTTGCTGGTCAAGCCTTCCTCCCAAGACCATTCATTAAAGGTAAACACTTAAAGTCTAAAGATTTGGACTCTAACCACTGGACTAAAGTGTAATTGTTAACCTTGATTCTCCAGTCTTAATTGAATACCTTGCAGTTTTACCCGTGTACCTTGTTATGACTACCTTGCAATAAACTAAATGAGTTTATGCATGATAATCTTGACCACTTCTTTACTCAATTTCAAAATTAAATCCCATAGGACACAACTATATGGGAGAGGGCTATTATTATTCTGGAAGAAAGGCCTGGGTATCTACTTATGAAAAATCAGCCATTGAAAACCCTATGGGGAACAGTTCTACTCTGACACACACGGGGTTTCCATGAGCTGGGGCCAACTCAATGACAGCTAACAACAACAACAAAATTATTCACATTTTCAGAAGAGAAACTGGGGCACAGAGAGGTTAAGTAATTTTTTCAAGGCCAGACAGCCAGTATAAGGGGAGAAGCTGGGGTCTGATGGAAGACAGTGGGTCCCCAGACCACTATACCTCCTTCAAATGAGAGCGTGGATGAAGAATTGCTTTGTAAACTACAAACAGTTATTCCAAATGACCAAGTCCTGGGCAGCAAGTACTCCTCCTTCCCCCAGGGGCTGTAGCAGTCCCCAGTGGGATGTGTTAAAATGTTAGCCCATCAAGAAATAAATCAACTGATTTTTGACAAGGATGCTAAGTTCATTCAACAGGGAAGGGAGAGTCTCTTCAAATAAATGGTTCTGTGAAAATTAGATTTCCAATATGCAGGAGAATGTATCAGGATCCATGCCTCACACCATACACAAAAACCAATTCCAAATCAACTGAAGACCTAAATGTGAAAACTAAAACCATAAAATTCTTAAAAGAAAATACAGAAGTGTGGCTGCAGGACCAAGTCTTTAATGATGGATTATCAGATTTGACAACAAAAGCATAAGCAGCAGAAGACAAACTAGATAAATTGTACCTCATAAAAATTAAATACTTTTTGTCATCAGAGGACTTTATCGACAAAGTGAAAAGACAACCTAGGGACTGATAAGGGTCTAATATCCAAAATATATAAAAACACTTGTACAACTTAACAACAAAAAGACAACCCAATCAAAAAATGGGCAAAGGACTTGAACAGACATTTCACCAAAGAGGATATTCAAATGGCTAACAAGCACATGAAAAGATGCTCAACTTGGTTAGCTGTTAACCAAACCAAACCCATTCCCATCAAGTTGATTCCTTTCAGGTAGCAGCTGAGCACTTAACCACTGCACCACCAGGGCTCCTTTCATTAGCTCTTAGGGAGATGCAAATCAAAACCACAATGAGATACCACTTCACCTCCATTATAAAGGCAATGATAAAAAAATAAATAAACAGAAAAAAGGTGTTGGCGAGGTTGTAGAGAAACTAAAACCTTTATCCATTGCTGGTGGGAATGTAAAATGGTACAGCTGCTGCAAAAAACATTTGGCAGTTCCCCCAAAAGTTGAACATAGAACTATCTGACCCAGAAATTCCAGTCCTAGCTATATACCCAGAAGAAGTGAAAGCAGGACTGTAAACAGAGACCTGTACACCAGTGTTCATTGCAGCACTTTTCACAACAGCCAAGCGATGGAAACAACCTAAATGTCCATCAACAGATGAATTGATAAACCAAATGTGGTCTGTACATACAATGGAATATTACTCAATTACAAGGAGAAATGAAGTCCTGATGCATTCGAAAACATGGATGGACCAATGTAGAAAACATTATGCTGAGCAAAATAAGTCAGTTGCAAAAGGACAAATACAGTATGATTTCACTTATATGAAACAAGCAAATATACAAAAACCAAAGATTATTCATGGTTACCGGGCTGGGAGGGAGAGGAAAAGGGGAATTTTCGTTTAGGGAGCATTGACTTTATGTTAATAGTGGTAGAATAATTTGAAAAGGATATCTGTAATGGTTGCCTAACATGAAGAATGTAATCAATGTCACTTAATTATACATATAGAAATTGTTGAATTGGCAAATGTTTTGTTGTGTATATTTTTACCACAATTTAAAAAAAAAAAAAAGCTAGTCCAGGGTCTTCTCAAGGGAGGATCTGATAAGCTGCTTGGCAGGGTTGGGTAAGTAGTGACAGACAAAATGAAGATACTAGACTATACTGTGGCAATTTGTATTTGTCAAAGAGTAAAATATCTGAGCCTGCTGAAATGAAAGCGAAGGAGTTTTATTGAAGAAATAGAGTGATTCAAATCGGGCTGCATTTAAGCAAAATTGTAAAGTGCTCCAAACTTTTAAGAGAAAGGTGAGCTTTTATATGGAAAAGTAGGGAAGGGAGTACGTGATCACAATGAAGGGGGCTTGGGTTTACACATGGCTACAAGACAATAGCAATTTAAAATCTTACAAGGTTAGCTGATCTATTTTATAACACAGACTTTCCAGAGTCAACTTAGCAAATGATTTTCTACATATTTACCTATATATTCTTCCTAGGGAAAGCTTACGCAAGCATTCTCCTGGGACCATCTTAAACATTTACTGACAAACATTTCTTAAAACCATATTTTCACCCTTTCCATTGTTTGCTGAGGGTGGTTAAAGTTTCACAAGAAGCTACATGTAATAGTTCTGTTCTCAGGAAGGCAGAAAGGAGGACTTAAGCTAGGCTAAAGTTTAATTCAAAAATGGAGCTTTGATTCAGACCTAGGTCAGTCATTTTTAATCTTACCAAGCACCCCTGTTCATAAAGCACCCTCACATATATTTCTCATCTTTTTTTCTCCTTATTGTACTGAAATATTTATTACTCTCTTGGAAAGTGTACCCAGAGTTTTTGTATCATTATCTTAATGATAATTTACAGAGCTTGGACAATAATACTTCCTGTATTGTGCAACGTGTTCTATAACACCCAGGCATTCAAGTGTTGGCTGAAGAATTTTCAATATGAGATTAAGTGATTACAATTTAGGGCACACACCTGTCCACCTGAAGGCAGATGCTTAAATATTACAAATAATTCTTGGGTGACACAAATGCAACCCCATGAGGCACAATTGAAAATGTGGGATTTATCAAGATCCCCTGATAAACTGGATTTATCAGTAGGGAGTATCAGTAGAGGAACAGGGACTGTAGGCTGAGTCATTTTGGTAGAGGAGGTAGAAGGTGGGAGTGGGTAAAGGTGAGGATGCTTATTCTCCACAAACCCTGAAGAGCGCCAAATCTCCCTGCCTCAATGGTGTGCTGGAACCAGCAAGATCCAATTGTGCATCTCTTCCCAAGTCCTCATTCAGTGACGCCATGTTGGTAGCTTGAAATCAACAACGGTATTTACACCGGAGAAATCAGCAAATGCTATAAATCAGAGCTTTTGTTCCTAGAGAGTCAGTTGTTAACATTTACCAGCACGCCACTGCCCTGCCTTCATGCTCATCACTCCCAGCACAATCCAGGTTGAATCCATCTATTCACTGTCCTTGGAATGATTTTATAAAGACAAATCTGACAAAGTCATCCTCTGATTCAATGTTCTTTAAGATAAAGTCCCAGCTCCTTGGTCTGGCATTAAAGGCCCATCCTCCTGTGGCTTCTACCCCTATCCCCAAATGCCTCATAAACTCCAGCCATCCTAAATAATAAGACTTTTTTTAAAAAATAGATAACATCTGGTTCTTCCTCTGGCTTAGGTTGTTTAGAACTAACACTGCTGCTGTGAATAACTAGAAAAGCTAGACAAAATGTATTTCTAAAAACTCTGAAGACATCGACAATGACCAAGGCTATGAGAACAGTGGTGGAGCCCAGCATAGGGACCTTTTATCCTGGAGCAATTGCTGATTTCAAAGGCTGCAGCCCAGCTTTTGACAGACTCTTGGGGCTGATAGGGGAGGGGAAATAAAATATGTCCCTGATCAACACCCCAGGCTTTGGCTGGTACCTTGGAGGGGAAGGAGAGAACCAGAAATCGAGCTGCCTGCACAGGAAGTGAAGCCCAACTGAATCGCCTCCAGCCCCGTTTGGATGAAAGTCACCCGCAGCTGCAGTGCTCCTGGCCCAGCTGCCTGGCAGAAGCAAAACTGAATCATCTCTAGATGAAGACAACATCATGCAGAGCCTCAAAGAAGCGCTACATCTTTTGAGATACAGTGACCAGCAGTCAATGTAAAATAACGCATAAGCAAGACAAACTGCAACTCAAGAAAAACAGACAGTAGCAGGAGACCCAGCTGGGATTCAAATAATGGAGTTATCAGATGCAGCCTTTACAAGAACTGTATGTATGTTCAAGGAATTAAAAGACAAGGTTGAACGTTTGGCAAAGAGAGAACTAGACACTATACAAAACAAAAAAGAAGGGGGAACCAAATGGAAATCCTAGAACTGAAAGATGCAATTAACTGAAATGGAGAAATAGCTAACTTTTATTGAACACTTCCTATAAGGCTGGCTCTGAGCTTAACACTTAAAAGGCAAGAACTCAATGGAAGCTCACATGTGTGGAGTGTGCATCTCATCCCCTTTACAAAGGAGACTCGGGGAGCTTTGATGCCACAGATTCAGGCTGTGGTGGCATGGCAAGATTTTTCTCTAGACCATGCTGTCTCCTGATAAGGGTGTATTATAACTCTTCTGACATTGACTTAGACTGGTTTTTCTATTTCCTGCCTGATCCACACCCTTTTTGTTATGACCAGTGTCTAGTAGCTCTAAACCAGTTGCCTTTGAGTCTATTCCGATGCGTGACAACCCCATGTGTGCAGAGTAGAACTGTACTCTATCGAGTTTTCAAGGCTGACCTTTTGAAAGCAGATCTCCGGGCCTTTCTTCCAAGGTGACTCTGAGTGGATTTGAGCTGCCAACCTTTTGGTTAGTAGCCCAGCTTTTAGCCATTTTGCCACCCAGGGACTCCTTCTGGTAGCCCAATGTTCACCATACGGAAAGCACTGGATACAACTGTGATGGCTGAAAGCTCACAGAGGGAAATTATAACACGCTGATTGGAAGGTAGAGCCCACTCACTATGTGTTGTGGTAATTAAATTTATTATTTCAGGAAGTGGAGTTAGGAGCTGAGTCCCCAGAACCAAGAGTAAGATTACTCAGAGGGACACCAACAATCGTGCTTAGATAAGAGGGAACCAAGGTTGGAATTGCAGGCAGAAGCCCGAGGACAGGGAGTGTCCCCTCCTCCCCTCTTACTACCCCCAGCCCCTGGAGGGAGGGCTTACCTCATTTGAAGTCAAGCCAGGCTTGCCACAGGAATGCAGGGAAAGGTGGAAAGGTTAGGGGCATTTGTGACCTATCTCACCCACTTTACCTGGAGTAGAGAAGCATACACAATAGCTATCCTTTGAGTATTTCCTATGTGCCAGCGTCAGGGCAAAGTGCGTCATGTGCAATATCTCATTTAATCCTCATAGCAACCCGTGACGTGCTTCTACTATTAGCCTCATTTTACAAATAATGAAACTGAGACCAAGAATTGTTCAGCACATTGCCTGACGTGGCCCAGGTTGTAAATGACAAGAGATTCAAACCCAGGTCAGCCTGACTTCATAGCCTGGGGTCAAGATGTCCTGTCCTATGCTGCACCTGGGACTTTCTCTCCCCAAACCCAGGAAGGCCATACTGGGCCACTCCACGAGGGCACAGTGACAAAGGGCATAGACCTGGGAAAGGCCAGGAGCCCAGGGCATCTTTCTCCAGGAGAAGTCTAACTCTTCGAGTTTGGGTTGGGGCAGAGAGACATCGACTCATGAACTGCAATGTGGATGGGGTCTTTACTTGGCACCTTGTATCCGGGGTGGATTAATCAGCAAGCAAGGTACACACAGGCTTAATTAGGTTTACTTACTAATCTGTAGTGAACAATTTCACATAGGTTTCACCACATCTTTGATGTGAAAAACAGTGAAATTGTTCACTACAGATTAGCAAGTATGCACAGGTAAGGTTGTGCTTACCTTGCTTATTGGGTAATCCACCCCTGCTTCTACCAAGGATGAAGCCCCTCAGTCTCACTTTGCCAAGTCATTTCTCTTCATAAACCTTTAAGGTCATTTTTTTGAGAGAATGCTGGTTTTAAAACTAAGGAGGTCTTTAGAAGTAGCATAAGAAAGACAAGCAGGAGATAACTTACCGCAGTTGGGTTCTAGCTGCCTTCCTTTCTCAAAGGTGTGATGACAAAGTTATGTACCAAATGATTAATAAATGTTCCAGAAACGATAAAAGCATATTCAACTACTACTGAATGTGGCAAATAACCAGACACGTTGCCTCTTTCAGCCAAATAAAAATAAAACCAAACTAGCTGCCATCGAGTCCACTCTGACTCATGGTGACCCCATGTGTGTCAGAGTAGAATTGTGCTCCATAGACTTTTCAATGGCTGGTTTTTCAGAAGTAGATCACCAGGCCTTTCTTCCAAGGTGCCTCTGGGTCGACTTGAACTTCCACCCTTTTGGTTAAAACACTTAACCATTTGCACTACCCAGGAATTCCCTTCTTTTTCAGCTAGCCCCCACAAAAGCAAACAAGCAAATGAACAAGCAAAATGCCCCCTGGCCATGAACGGTAGTTATTATTTCTCTCAGGTGTTCCAAAGAAAGTGAATGATGCCCTCAAATTCACATAGCTCGTAAGAACAGAGCAGGGACACCTACATGGCCTGTTAACCTTCAAAGCAGTCTCAAGGGAGGTGATAGGACGTTGGAAGGAATGTTCCACCTGCGCTGAAAGAAGAGCTCTATAAAATCTGTGATATTCATCTGCAACCTTCCTCCTTTGAAGGACTTAACCCTCATTTGGGCACATGACTGCTGTAGAAAGGAGGGTCTGGGTTGGGAGTCAGAAGACCTGAAATTCTGAACATACCTTTGCTGTTAATGAGCTACGTGACCTTGGTCAAGTTCCTTCCCCTTTCCAGATCTCTCTGGGTCTTCTGTAAAACGCCGATGGCGTGGGATCAGAAGATCACTAAGCTCCCATTTAGTTCTAAAATGGTATCATCTATCCTTCTGCACAAGCATTACGCATCTTGAAGACACCCTCTTCAACTCTTTTCTATCCATAGAATAGGAGTATACTCACCTTTTTCCTAACTGTCTAGAATGCTGTAAGGAAGGAAGTTAATGTTTATTGGTGCCCACTATGGACCAGGAACTTTCTCCTCCCTCCCTTCCTTTCTTTTTTCCTTCCTTCCTTCCACTTGCAAGGAAGACATGATCATCCTCATCTATAGATGAGGAGTCTGAGGCCCAAATAGGTGAAGACACTTATTCAAGGTCACACGGGTGGCAAATGACAAGTGGCAGACATGGAGTTTGGATCCATAATGTTTAAGTGCTGGGTTCACCCCATTTTCCTGAGACTATAACTGTAAAGATGTGGGGTACTGAGTTGGTTTCCAAGCACCTCTCAGGAAGGCACAATTTACCCTAGAGAAGGTGGGCAAACTATGGCCCGCAGGCCAGCTCCAGCCACCACCTGATTTTGTAACTTAAGTCATATTGGAGCTCAGGCAGATTCGTGTGGTTCCATATGGTCCACGGCTGCTTTCACACTACAACAGCTGAGCTGAGTAATCATGGCAGAGACTTCCTGGCCTGCAGATCCTAAAATATTACTACCTGGTCCTTCACAGAGAGTTTACCAGTCCCTGCTCTACAGTCCGACAAGGCCACATCCCTTCAAAGAACACAAAGTGACACGAGAGTGTTTCATGGGCTGCGGAGCCCTATTATATGACTTAACTACGAAAGGGGGACATTTCTGCCCAAATTTCTTTTTTTTTTATTAACCAACTATCTCAGGGTACCTGTCCACCAGCTGAGTGGGGGAGAGGTGCTTGGTGTTCATTGCACTCTTCTCCCAGGAACTCAGTGATGGGGAAATAGAAATCTCAATTTGGGGGAAATTGCTCCGGGGGAAAGGGACGGAATGAGTTACGACACTGCTGTTGCGACACAGGGTTGAAAGTGACAACAGTGAGGGTTTCTATTTTTGTAAATGGACATTTCCGTTTCTCAGAGCAGGACAGGGCGGCAGCATCCCGGTTTGGGTGAGCAGGCACCTTCTTTATAAGCAGCTCCTCTGGGGTCGACATGGCAGTCTCCTTTGCCTTGCCGTGGTCACAGGATGGAAATCTTAAAGTGTCCCCTCAGCTACCTAATCTCTCTAATCCTTCTCCTGTTCCATTCAGAGGCTGCCTGCGGCCCCACTCAACGAAGACCGTACAAGATGCAAACCTTCAGGTGAGGCTGACCCAGAGGAGGTGGGGGTGGATGGCCAGAGAATGGGGACTTGCAGAGCTGCCCTGGGGCCACTGGGCTCTGCAGGTTTGGAGACTTGGGTTTGGGCTAGAAAGGGGGACCTGTGATTCCAGGAAGAGGCGGCCACATACACGATCTTCAGGGCTTGTCTTTCAAAATATCCCAGCCGCGTAAAGCTCAGCGGAGGCTTAGCTTACTCTACAAAGGACTCAGTAACTCAGCAAGTAGTCCACACAGGCCAGGGAATTGTGTTGGGACCAGCGGTTTGAACCGTTGTGGTTTGAACCCCTGCTGATAATTTGCATTTTCACCCCAGATATACTGAAACAGAATCGACAGTTTAACAAGATCCCCAGGTGATTCTTGTGTATAATAAACTTTGAGAACTACAGCTCTACTAATGGTTCTCAGAATTGGTCCCTAACCAGCAGCATTAGCATCGCGTCGGAACCTGTTAGACATGGGAATTCTTAGCAGAGGTTCCAACCGGAAACGGATGGAAGCCCTGGCTGGGACCTAGCTCAGGCAGAGTGTGCTGGGCGCAGAAGCAGAGAGAGATACAGCGGACAGGCACGCAGCTGTCCACAGTCCAACGTGCCAGACGGGTTTTAGGCGATGCCTGTCTGATGTTGGCACTGTGAGGATCCCGCTCAGTTGGGGTCTTGGGTTCCCCATCTTTGAAATGGGTTTGGTGATAACCCCCTGCCTGCCTTGTAAGGCTGTTGTGAAGACTAAATGTGTAGATAACAGCAGAAGAGTGTTCTGTGAACTGAAAACTACTGTGATTTTTAAAATTGAGTCATGGGCTTGGTCAGATGTCACCAACACTGATGCACAGAGCATGGGCTGTGATGCTAATGAAAAAGAGGGTGCTGGCTGTGTGCCCTCCCTGCCCTGTGACATCACGGGAGTGGAGTCTTGTCCCGAATGTGTGACTAAGTGAGTGATTTCACCCTCTGTCTCCGCATTTCTCTGCCTGAGGCTTCGGGCAGGGCCTCCGTGAGTGTGTGTGTGCGTGCGCATGCACACGTATGTGTCCTTGGACAAGCCCTTCCCCTTTCCACCATGGCCTTAACCCTGGGGAACTGCTGCTTCAAGAAGTTTCATCTCCTGCTGCCTCTTATCACCTGGGACCTCAAGGAGATGACCCTGGAGGTCTGTCCATC
>NW_004444155.1:2122432-2125198 GCF_000243295.1 Trichechus manatus latirostris
GTAGAACTGCCCCACAGGGTTTCCAAGCCTGTAATCTCTATGGAAGCAGACTGCCAAATCTTTCTCCCATGGAGTGGCTGGTGGGTTTGAACTGCCAACCTTTCGGTTAGCAGCAGAGTGTTTACACACTGCACCACCAGGGCTCCTACACTGTCCCTCACAACTTCTAAAGCTGTGCTGTGGTAGCCACTCATCTCCAGTGGCTGTATACTCTTCATTCAAATTCATTAATACAGAATAAAATAGAGAATTCAGATCCCGGACCTCACTCTCCACATTCCAAGAGCTCAATAGTGATGTGGGGCTAGTGGCTACCATAGCGGACAGTTCAGATATACAGCATTTCTGTCATCCTAGAAAGTTGTATTGCACAGTGCTGTTCTAGAGTAGGATTTGCTGACACAGAAGGCGCCTGCTCTGGGAATCTGAAGATGAGGAGCAAGGCGAGGAGACAGGTGGAGTGTGGGGTCACTTCTTACTAGCACTGGGAATAGGGGGCTTGTCTCTTAAACAGTCTCAGCCTCAGTCTCCTCATCCGTGACATGGGTGTGTCGATGACCACACCCCTGGCAGAGGTGGATGCCGAGTCAATGAGCTTTGTGAGAATCAGGAGGGTGCTAAGCATGGGGCCAGGCACACAGCGGCTGTCCACTACAGTCAGATCTGGGTCCTTTTGCTTTTCAGAATCTGGGATGTTAACCAGAAGGTCTTCTACCTGAGTAATAACCAACTAGTTGCTGGATACTTGCAAGCAGCAAATGCTAAATTAGAAGGTGAGAGGTTGCCAGGAAAGCTGGTATTGCGGGGCAGCAGGTCACTTTGCCCTGGGGTCTGCAGCGTTGTGGCCTGCCCCACAAACCTTAGATGCAATTTTGATCCTTGTTCAATCCTTGTACTGAGTTTGGAGACTGTGAGGCCTGGCCGCCGGATGGCATATGTGAGCGCAGTCTCAAGAGGACAGTCCAGAGTGCAGTCTAGGTCAGGGCCACAGCTGGGAGAGGCCAGGGACCAGAAGGAAAGATTTACCCTTCCCTTCTTCCTGTGCCTATTAAGCTGCCCAATGCTTAATCTAAACCCCAAACTCTACCCAAAATTAATACACCATATGCCAGTCTGGATTATGTTACCTATTCGTGGATACCACACTCAGTCATGCTCTGGCCCGTGCTCTAAACAAGCTGACTGCAGTTGGACAAGCCTTGCCCATTCCATTCCTCATTGTCCCTTTAATAAAATGAGGGCAGTCAGGTGACGTGATCTGAGGCGCCTGCAGCACTGGCGTTCTAGGATGTTATCCCCTCCCTGCTGGCTGACTTGGTAATAGAGAATGGCATTCTGTCCATCTCCTCACCTTTCCCTACCCCCTTGCTCTCTCTCCCTGCCTGCTTCTAAAAAGAGCAAGACCTACCGTTCCTGCCCTTCTTGTGAAATGAAATGCTCTGAAACAGAGAAGCTGAGAATTTTCTGCCACATGAGGGCATGGAGACCACTGAGGGGAGGAGGTGGCTTCAAAGTCACCCAGGCTTCTGAGGACCAAGCCCCGAGGCTCCACTCATGATTCAAATGATATTTTCCCTGCCCCATAGGCAGCACACCTGTTTACCTGGAGAGCAGGTATCCTAGAAAGTAAGGGAAGGACAGAAATCATGTGCCACAGAATCTAGGAGACAGTACTTGAGGAATAAGTAGATAATGTGCTTGGTTTGATCTTCAGTTTGGATGCAGACCACGAAGATAGGGCCTCGCTGCCCTTCTGATGCTGGGGTTTTACATGGGGAGACAATAAAACAACCCAGGGAGGGTCCAGGCCACCCTCTCTTCACATCTCTGACTCCTCTTCTCTCTACAACCTGACCATCCCCTCTGCACTTCCCAGAGAAGATGAATGTGGAGCTCACTGAGTCTCGTGGTGGTATGTTCCTGGGCATCCATGAAGGGAAACTGTGGCTGGCCTGTGTCAAATCTGGTGATAAGATCACACTCCAGTTGGAGGTAAGGACCTGTTTCAGATATTGGACCACCATAAAAACCCAGTGACTAAAAAGACCACAGTTTAATTTTTCTCATGATTCTGTGGGTGCACTAGGATCACCTGGGCAGTTCTGTTTCACGTGGTAGAGCTGGGATCACTCCTGTGGCTGCATTGATCAGGTTCTCGACTGGGGCTGGGGTGTCCAAAATGCCTTCTAATCCTCCAGGCTCTTTGTCCACACAGCCTCTTATCATTCAGTAGTCAGCCTGAGTCTCTGTATAGCGTGGCAGCATTCCAAAAGAACAAGCCTCCACATGCAAGTGCTTATTAAACCTCTGCATCGCACTTGTAATGTCCTCTGGCCGAAGTCAGTCAAATGCCTAAGTCTAAAGTCAGTAAGAGAGAGGACTGCACAGGGTATGAACACTGAGAAGTTTGCTTCACTGGGGGCCACCAATGTAACAGTTTACCATGGGACCTGAATCCCTGTGGTCTAGGCCCCTACCCCAGGGCCCCCACCAGGAAACCTACATAGGCCTGCACTCTTCTGCCAAACCCAACCTTTCTCTTCTCAAAATTGATTAGTTGGATTCCAATTCAGGGCCCTGTGCTCCTTAATCCCATGCAATATTAGTGGCTGCCCAGCTCTGGGAAAAGATGACTTTGTCTCAGGGGCTTCTTGGACTAGATCCTAACCCAAATCTGAGTGTCCATAATGGTGACACCATCACTTCCCTCCACCAGAGGACAGGACACTCTTTTGGAGGGTGTCAGCCTGCTCTGTGTGAAGGAGG
>NW_004444155.1:2125630-2143800 GCF_000243295.1 Trichechus manatus latirostris
GCTTCACTTTCATCCACTCACAGAATGGCCCCACCACCAGCTTCGAGTCGGCTGCCTACCCTGGCTGGTTCCTCTGCACAGAGTCTGAAGGGGATGGGCCCGTCAGTCTTACCAACAAGCCTGGAAATGCCACCAAGGTCACCCAGTTCTACTTCCATGTGGAACAATAGTGCTGCCCATACCTCCCCTTCACTCCACTTCCGGCTCCTGGATGACTCTGGGGGCTGCCTCTCCACCCTTGCCTGGGGTCTCCTGGCTGTCCTGGGGTGAGGGCTCACTCCTGAAAGGAAGTACAGAGCCCTGGCAACTGACTCTGTCTCCAGCCTCCTCAGCTAACTCAACCTCCATGCTCCCTCCAGAATAGTCTTTCTAAAATGTAAACCAGATTGTAACACTCCTCTGCCACAGTCCTTCAGTGTTAACTGTGCCTCCCGGATAAAACCCTAACTTCTTCACCTGAGCCCCGTCCACTTGCCCAGACTGGCCATCCTCCAGTCTTCTCCCCTCAAACTCCTCTTCACCCACCCCATGTCCACGCCCCAGTTGCCTCCTGCCACTCTCCGACCCCCACCAAGTGGCTCCCCGGCCCTATTTTGCAAATTGATGCTAGTCCGTGATGAAATTTTTTAAGGGTCTATGGTAAAATGGAAAATGAGGATTTGGTGGTAATTTTTATGAAACCAACTTTATACACTATGAAGGAGAATCATTTATTTGGAGACTATGTCCTTTCTGGGAAGATGTGGTGGTAGAGGATTAACATATTCTTGCATTTTTGAAATAATGGTGAAAATAGATGGTAGCGTTTATCTTGTTTTCTCTCACTTATTTTTGTAATGTCACAATGTGTGAAAATTAAAAGCAGGTATACGATGTTGGCCTCCTAATTTTTTTTATTTCTAAAATGTTCCTGTAAGTCTGGGCCCTGCCATCCAGGACCCTGAGCACCATCACCTCTGGGGGCCTTTGCAGCTGCCAGGAATGCCTTCCTCTCCCCATGTCTTCCCACCTAAAGTTCACCAACTTCCCAGGTCCAGCAGAAATGTAACTCCCCAGGAGCCCATTTCTGAAGCTCCAGGAGGGGGTTCCTTGACCATTTTAGCACTTCTGAGACTTGTATGAAAGGTGGTCATGCCTCTGTCTCCCCCTTCAGACTGTGAGCTCCTGAGGACAGCAGCACGTCCTTTGTGTCTGAGGTCCTACAGGGCCAAGCACATGGCCTGGCCCTTAGTAGGTGCTCATTGAAGGTGTGTTGTGTGGGTTGAGTGGGAGTTTTCCTACTCCCTGTGACTTTAGCTCTGTTTTACAAGAAAACCTTGAAAACTCACCTACTTGGTTTGCTGTGTCCACAGCCTTGCAAAGCGTGAGACATAGAGAGCTTGGGAGATGGCGAGGCCCGTGACCCTTTCCCACCTGGGGCCTGGACCCTGCTGCTTCTCCTCTGAAAGTCCTTTCCCTCCTAGGGCTTCACCCTCCATGAATAACGTGAGCAGAGAGCTCCTTACCAAGAACGTGTGAATCAACGGTGTTCACCATAGCCCACATCTGGAAACTCCCCAAATATCCATCAGCAGAAGAATGAACATATATATCATGCTGTTCATACAATGGAACACTCGACAGTAAAGAAAATGTATAAGTCACGGCCAGAGACACCCAATGAGACGGATGACTCTTACCAACATCATGTGGGGAAAAGAATCACAAAGCAAACATACAGCATGCTCCCATTTGTATAGAGCTCACAGCAGGCAACCTGGAGCTGTTTTGTGGTGGGATGCATGGACAGGTGGTGTGAACCGAAAGAGAAGCAAGGACACGCTGTCCCTGAAAGTCAAGGTAGCAGCTGACTCCTGGGGGAAGGGAGGGTCAGGCAGGAACACCAGAGCCTTTTGGAGTCCAGGCAACATTTGATTTCTTGGCATAGATGTGGTTAGGCTGCTTTCTGTACATGTGGTATATTTCACAATTTTAAAATGTCTAGAAAATAAAAAGCCTCACTTTCCTGAGGTGTTAGGGAAGGGAGCATGGGGGCATTCATGAGCTTAGCAGGAGGAATGTTGAGTGGGGCCCCTGTAGTGGGACTGTAGGACTGTAGGATGAGGGCTTATCAAGCACCTCAGCTAACAGAGTCAGGGGGCCAGAGCTGCTGTCCTGCCTCCTGCTCAGCTTCCGCTGAGCTCTGACCTTGGGCTCAGGAGTCCTGGAGTCAGGCCCCAGCTGGGCAGGAACCTGCTGTTGGATCTTGACTAAGTCACCTCCATCCTCGAGGCCTGTTCTTCATTTGTCCCTAATACTGCTGTAACACAAATACTGCAAGTGGGTGGCTTTAAAGAACAGAAATTAATTTTCTCACAGTTGGGAGGCTAAAAATCCAAATCAGGATCTTGGTTGAGTCTACTCCTTCCTTGTCAGTGGCCCCAGGCATCCCTGGTTCCTTGGGGATCCTCACATGGCAACTGTCCTCCCCATCACATGCTCCCTTCTGTGCCTAATCTGCTCTTTTTATAACTCAGAAGTGATTAGGTATAGACACAACCTAAACTGATAGGCTCTCATTAACGTAACAAAGAAAACCGCATTTTCAAACAGGATCACATCCACAAGTGTAGGGGTTATGATTTCAACACGTATTCTGGGGGACACAATTCAATCCATAGCAGATATGTAATAATATTTTCGTTACAGATATTAGTCCTGGCAAAGTCAGTGCTCAACAGAATCTGCTTTAAAGCCTTGGTGCTCCAAGTATGGCCCATGGGTCAGCATCATTTGGGGGTTAAAATGCAGAATTCCAGGCCCCACCCCAGACTTACTGACTCAGGGTATTCATCTTAAGTAGATCCCCAAATGACTGGATGCATGTTAGAGTCTGAGACCCTGTTGACCCCATCGCCATGGAGTCGATTCCGACTCACAGCGACCTTATAGGACAGAGTAGAACTGCCCCATAGGGTTTCCAAGGAGTGGCTGGTGGATTCAAACTGCCGACCTTTATGGTTAGCAGCTGTAGCTCTTAACCACTGTGCCAACAGGGCTCCAGAGTTTGAGAAGTACTTTTAAAGTGAAACACTGATATAGTGTATAAGCGCTGGCATATTTCTTAAAATGACTCTGATGATTCTAAACCAAACCCATGCCCCACGCCCTTACTGTATGTTATGGATTTAATTGTGTTCACCCAAAAGATATGTTGTTGATGTCCTAACCTCTGTGTTGTTGTTAGGTATCATCGAGTCAGTTCCAACTCATAGCATTCTATTTACAACAGAACGAAACGCTGCCTGGTCCTTTGTCATCCTCACAATCATTGTTATGCTTGAGCCCATTGTTGCAGCCACTGTGTCAATCCATCTCGTTGAGGGTCTTCCTCTTTTTCAGTGACCCTCTGCTTTCAAAGCGCGATGTCCGTCTCCAGGGACAGATCCCTCCTGATAACTTGTCCAAAGTATATGAGCCGAAGTCTTGCCATCCTTGCTTCTAATGAGCATTCTGGCTGTACTTCTTCCAAGACAGATCTGTTTATTCTTCTGGTAGTCCATAGTATATTCACTATCATTCTCCCACACCATAATTCAAAGGGATCAATTCTTCCTTGGTCTTCCTTATTTATTGTCGCTTTCACATGCATATGAGGTGATGGAAAACACCATGGCATGGGTCAGGCACACTTTAGCCCTTAAAGTGACATCTTTCTTTTAACACTTTAAAGACATCTTTTGCAGCAGAATTGCCCAATGCAATAGGTCGTTTGATTTCTTGACTGTTGCTTCCATGGGTGTTGACTATGGATCCAAGTAAAACGAAATCCTTGAAAACTTCAATCTTTTCTCTGTTTATCATGATGTTGCTTATTGGTCCATTTGTGAGGATTTTTGTTTTCTTTGTGTTGAAGTGTAATCCATACTGAAGGCTGTGGTCTTTGATCTTCATCAGTAAGTGGTTTAAGTCCTCTTCACTTTCAGCAAGCAAAGTTGTGTCATCTGCATATTGCAGGTTGTTAATGAGTATTCCTCCAATCTCGATGCTGCGTTCTTCCTCATATAGTCCAGCTGCTTGGATTATTTGCTCAGCATACGGATTGAATAAGTACGGTGAAAGGATACAACCCTGATGCACACATTTCTTGACTTTTTCTGTTCTAACGACTGCCTCTTGGTCTATGTACTAGTTCCTCATGAGCACAATTAAGTGTTCTGGAATTCCCATTCATCACAATGTTATCCATAATTTTTATGATCCACATAGTCGAATGCCTTTGCAAAGTCAAACAAACAAACAAACAAACAAACACAGGTAAACATCTTTCTGATATTCTCTGCTTTCAGCCAAGATCCATCTGATATCAGCAATGATATCCCTTGTCCCACGTTGTCTTAGTTATCTAGTGCTGCTATAACACAAATAACAAAAATGGATGGATTTAACAAAGAGAAATTTATTCTCTCACAGTCTAGGAATCTAGAAGTTCAAATTCAAGGCACCACTTTCAGGGGAAGGCTTTCTCTCTCTGTTGACTCTTGGGGAAGCTCCTTGTCATCAGTCTTCCCCTAGTCTAGGAGATTCTCAGTGCAGGGACCCTGGGTCCAAAGGAAGTGCTGTTGTCCTGGCTCTTGTTTCTTGGTGGTATGAGGTCCTCCGGTTTCTCTGCTGGCTTCTCTCTTTTATATCTCAAAGAGATTGACTTCAGATACAGCCTAATCTTGTAGATTAAGTCCTGTCTCATTAACGTAACTGCCTCTAATTATGCCTTATTAACATCAAAGAAGTAGGATTTACAACACATAGGGAAATCATATCAGATGACAAAATGGTGGACAATCCCACATACTGGGAATCATAGCCTAGGAAGTTGACACACATTTCTAGGGGACACTATTCAATCCATAACATTCCACTCCTTGGACCCCCAAAATTCATGTCCTCACCACAAGTAAAACACATTCACCTCATCATATCATAGCAAAAGTCTTAACTCCAAATCCAAAATACAAAAATTCCTCTTCATCTGTGAAATCTAGAATACAAGTTATCTGCTTCCAAATTACCATGCTGGAAAAGACACAAGCTAGATGTTTCCATTACTAATGGGAGAAATTGGAGGGAGAGAAAGGATAACCGGAGCCAAGAAAGTCAGCAGAACACATTACATTAGCTCTCAAGGGTTGAAAATAATCCTCTGTTCTCTGAGACCATTTAGGCAATGGCCCTGCCCTCTAGACTCTGGGAGTTGGTCACGCTCTCCAGATTCTGGGTGGAGTCCCCTTAGCCCTGCCTTTCAGCTCAGCCTTCTAGGCCCACTGGATTGGCAACTCTGCTCCCTCACGTTTGGGCAGCCCCATTCTCCTAATCCATTTCAGTGGCAACCCTACCCTCTCGACTTCTGCAGGCCTCATTCTTCTGCCCCTTGGGCATGGCATCCCCACCCCTTCAGCTTCGGATAGCAGATCTGGTCTCATCCCACTAGCACTCATGAAAGGCAGCCTTACACTCCAGAACAGAGTTGGTGAAGAGCTGACTCTTTGAAACCTAGGAGACTGTGGAATCACTCTTTGAAACCCCAGAAGCCACGGATCCACCTTTTGAGATAACAGAAGTGGTGGCCCTATCTTTTGAGACTGAGGCAACTCTGCTTCCCATGCTCCTTGTCTCTTCAGCTTTTGCTTCTTGGCCTCTGGCTCCTCGGGCCTCTCCACCTGCATCTGCCTGCTGGGGCAAGTGTTCCAAAGCTCTGTAGCTCCACTGAGAAGTGCCTGAAGGCACCCCACTCTGCCAGTAAACTTTGGCCGGAGGGCACTCAACTCTATTGTTCTGTGGGTTGGCAAGCCTAGCTTCACTGACAAATTCCTGGAGGCATTCCACTCCACCAGGAAGCCTCCTGCACAAAGGCACCCAACTCTCTCCCTCCATGGGTTGGCTCCAGTGCTGTCTTGCACTGACCTCCTAATTCAGCTGCTGCCATTTCTCTGCAGCTTCTTCTTGCCATCTGCACCATCTCCAGTGTAACATCTTTCCTCACTTCCTTCTGAGTCATCACCAGAATTATCTCTGACATCCATAATTCCACCAACAATCTCTTCAAGGCAATCTAGGCTTTTACTATTAGATACTTTCTTTCTTTCTCGTCTTTTTAATGATCTCTTATTTTCTTTGTGTATGATGTCCTTTGATGTCATTCCACAACTCATCTGGTCTTCGGTCTTTAGTGTTCAATGCATCAAGTCTATTCTTGAGATGGTCTCTAAATTCAGATGGGATATACTCAAAGTTGTACTTTGGCTCTCGGGGACTTGTTTCAATTTTCTTCAACTTCCACTTGAATTTGCATGTGAGCAATTAATGGTCTGTTCTTCAGTTGGCCCCTAGCCTTGTACTGACTGATGATATTAAGCTTTTCCATTGTCTCTTTCCACAGATGTAATCAGTTTGATTCCTGTGTATGCCATCTGGCGAGGTCCACATGTATATTTGCTGTTTATGTTGTTGAAAAAAGGTATTTGCAGTGAAGAAGTTATTGGTCTTGCAAAATTCTATCATGCGACCTGTGGTGTCATTTCTATCACCAAGGTCATAATATCCAACTACCAGTCCTTCTTCTTTGTTTTCAATTTTTGTATTCCAATCACCAGTAATTATCAATGTGTCTTGATTGCATGTTTGATCAGCTTCAGAGTGCAGAAGTTGGTAAAAATCTTCAGTTTCTTCATCTTTGGCATTAGTGGTTGGTATCTACATTTGAAGAATAGTCATATTAACTGATTTTCCTTGTAAGTGTATGGGTATTATCCTATCACTGACAGCATTGTACTTCAGGATAGATCTTGAAATATTCTTTTTGACTATGAACGTAATGCCATTCCTGCCATTCCTCTTCAATTTGTCATTCCTGGTATAGTACACCATGTGTTTGTCTGATTCAAAATGGCCAATATCAGTCCATTTCAGCTCACTAATGCCTAGGATATCAATGTTTATGTGGTCCATTTCATTTTTTGATGACTTCCAATTTTCTTAGATTCATACTTTGTACATTCCATGTTCTGATTATTAATGGATGTTTGCAGCTGTTTCTTCTTATTTTTAGTATTGCCACATGAGCAAATGAAAGTCTCGAAAGCTTGACTCCATCCACATCATTAAAGTCGACTCTACTTTGAGGAGGCAGCTCTTCCCTTGTCGTATTCTGAGTGCCTTCCAACCTGAGGAGCTCATCTTCCGGCACTATATCAGACAATGTTCTGCTGCTATTCATAAAGTTTTCACTGGCCAGTTTTTTCAGAAATAGACTTCCATGTCCTTCTTCCTAGTCTGTCTTAGTCTGGAAGCTCCGCTGAAACCTGTCCACCATGGATGACCTTGCTCATATTTGAAATACCGATGGTAAAGCATCCACTGTCACAGCAACACACAAGCCACCACAGTATGACAAAGTGACAGACACGTGGTGGTATCTGTGAATGTGATCTTGTCTGGAAATAGGGTCTTTGAAGATGTTCTCAGTTAACATGAGGTCACACAGGAGTAGGGAGAGTCCTAATCCTGTATGAGTTGTGTCCCATAAAAAAGGAGAAGAGACACTAGAGACACACAGAGGGAACACAGTCATGTGAAGATGGAAGCAGAGATTGGACTGATGCATCTACAAGGCAAGGAATGCCAAAGATCACTGGCCATTACCAGGACAGAGGCATGAAGCAGATTCTTCCTCAGAGCCTTCAGAAGGAATCAACATGGCCAACCCCCTGGTTTTGGGCTCCTAGCCTCCAGAACTGTGAGAGTAAATTTCTGATTTTATCAGCTACCCAATTTCTGGTACTTTGTTACGGCGTCCCTAGGAATCAAACGCACTATCCTTACCACCAGCTCACTGTGGATGCTGCTTAACACCTCCTTACTCTGGCTTACAGTGCTGCAATAAGGTTTTCCTAAGAAAGGAAAAGCTGTAAGCTTGTATCATCCTGTTAGAACCTAAGCCCACACATGCATGGATTTTTGTCCTTTTTCTTCTATGATGTAGCCCAAGTACTTGGATCAATGCCTGGCATATACCAAGTGCTCAATAAATCTTTGGTGAATAAATGAATTGGCCACTGATATATCTATAAAGAAGGAGCCCTGGTGGCACAGTGGTTAAGAACTCGGCTGCTAACCAAAAGTCAACAGTTCGAATCCACCAGCCGCTCCTTGGAAAACTTGTGGTGCAGTTCTACTCTGTCCTACAGGGTCGCTATGAGTCGCAATTGACTCAATGGCAATGGGGTTTTTTGGTATATTAATAGAGATTAATTTATTGGATTGACCAGCAAGTTTGAGAAAACAGGAGACTAGACAGGAAAGTTTTGAAGGACTCCTAGGAGAAGGGAAAGGCCAAGCCTGGGTAGCATGTTAGAGTGAGGCTTTTTACAATTAGGAGACAGTGTGAGGGTCCCTGGGGGGAGTGAGGGACTCAAGTGGGAAAGAAAGCTCAGCAAGAGAAGATGGGCAAGCATCTAAGAGAAGGTGACTTCTAGGCGTGACCACACTATAAGACCACAGAATTGCAGAACAACTAATTTGAGAATTTAAAAAATGAATACACAGGGCTCCTGTCTTCAAGGCTTTAACCTGGTTAGCGTTCCCCTACTAACTAGCTGGGTGACCTTGGTCATGCGACGTCCTCTCTCTCAGCCTCAATTTTCCCACTTAAAACTGGAAGGGGTTGGAATAAATTTCTGGTTCTCATTATATTCACCTGTGGAGATTTAAAGACAGTCAATTATCAGAGTCACTCCCCAGAGATTCAGATTCAGTTGGTCTGGGGTGGCCTGAGGGTGGCACCAGGACATCAGTACAACAGGGCTGAGAACCTCTGGAGCAGATGGTTCCTGACTCAGGGGCCTCGATGTCACATTCTCCCAGCTGCTATACCCTAGCTGGTGGTGTCTGCAAGCTCAAAGGACAGAGGTGGTCCTTAATGTCAGAGAACGGCTCCTTACCAAGCTAGTGGTAGATTCTGCCTGTGTTTTGATTTGGTTGAAAGTAGAAGAAGGTTTCTACTTTCTCAATCAATCATAAGGCAGGTTAAGAAACACTTCAACTTTCACTTTTCTTTGCATGAATTTTCCTATAATAGTTGGTGTTAAATTGGGGTAAAATCCTTGCAAATCTTGGGGAAGCCAAATGATTTTATTTTCTTTTCATATGACTAGGAAATTTCTCAGCCACACGGGCAAATCTCATCATGCTTGACATTAAACCCAGCTCTCTCAGAACAGTTTGGGGGGATAATGAAATATGTCTTTTGGGGCTCTCACCCTCTGTGATGGTTAATTTTTATGTGTCAACTTGGCTACGCTATGTTTTTTGTTGTTAGCTGTGGAGTTGGCCCTCAACTTATGACAACCCCATTTACAACAGAATGAAACACCGCCCCTAGGGTTTTCAGTGGCAGATTTTCACCAGGCCTTCCTTCCTAGTCCATCTTAGTTCAGAAGCTCTGCTGAAACCTGTTTTATGTCATAGCAACACACAAGCCTCCACTGACAGGCAGGTGGTGGCTGCACATGAGGTGCATTTGCCAGGAATAGAACCTAGGTCTCCTACATGGAAGGCAAGAATTCTACCACAGAATCTCCACTGCCCGCTGGCCAGCCTGTTGTACCTAGTTATTTAATCGAACATTAATGTAGGTGTTGTTGTGAAGTTATTTTATAGATGTGTTTAGCACATTTAATTAGCTGACTTTAAGTAAAGGAGATTACCCTTGAAAATGTGTTAAAGGCCTTAAGAGCAAAAACTGAAATTTCCCAGAGAGGAAATTATGCCTCAAGACTAAAATATCAACTCCGGCCTGAGTTTCCAGCCTGCTGGCCTGCTCTACAGATTTCAGATTTGCCAGCCTCCACAGCCACGTGAGTCAAGTTCTTAAAATTACCCTATAAAATAAATCTTAGAATCCTGATTGATACACCCTCAAACCTGAGAAAACTTTAATGAAGGGACAATTAGCTTTCAAAATGATGTCTTGCCTCTGGATCTCCTGCATCAAGTATGCCGGGATTGTAAAAAGCAGTTCAAGAAACGTCCACCAGGGGACAGCATTTTACTGGAGATAATCTTGTGTTTCTGCCTCACCTCTGCTGTGGAAAGAACATATTGAGAGGACAACCAGTTCAGTTCATGCCTTCAGACTGATAAAGAAGACTGTCTAAAAGAAAGTCGGTTTCTCACTCTCAGGAAAGTTTATCTCACTCAGCTATCAAAGAAACTGTAATTAGGTCCTAATCTGGGCTGCTTACTCCATAAAATATAGCCTCAACAATGGGCACACAGAGACCAACCATTGTGAAGATGTCCATAAGGTTGCCGTGAGCCATAGTCGACTTGACAACAGTTAACAACAACAACACTTCATAAAGTACGCTTAGGGCCTGACAAATATCCTATACGTGTTTTCTGTTATTGCATGTCTATTCTCCAGAGGGCGAGACCTAAGAAACTCTGCCCACATCTACTTTGAAGCTCACCTCTGGCACTCCTGTTTCTTGCCGAGGATCTCTTGCCCGAATGATGTACGTATGGAATAAAAACACCGTCCAAACCTTCCATCACTTCCCTCCTCTCCTTCTTGTCAGTGTCAGAGCCAAAGGCAGCCTCTGCAGATAATCCCAGCACTTGGAATTCTCAAGGTGACAACTGGGTGCCAAGAATGGAAAAGAATGCCTAGTTTCCCAGTTCTGTGCCCTAGGTGGCACTTGTGTTCCCAAATAGCACTTTTCATGCCTGGCTTTAAGTCCCTAGTGAAAAATTTGGCTTATGATCATTTATTTCAATAAGACACACATTCCCAAGAAAAAGCAACGTTTGCAGGCACAATGAAGTCTGATACTGATTTAGAAAAGAAACACAGGAGGCAGTGCACGGTGTGCCCTGCCCACAGCTGCTTTTCACACTGCTGGCAGGACGACCTTCTAATGCTTCTATTTTGGATCATGGTCTTTGCTTTGCAAATGCATAATCAAACTCCCAATTCTTTGTTCAAACAAAGGAACCACCTGCCCCAAATGTGCTTCTAAGTGTTTGCCTTTCTTATGATAAAGTTGCTTGCTAGTTTGAAATGACAATTTTCCAACTCAGTCATCCACAGCGAGTGTTTGTGAAGATTATGCCCAAAGGTTAGTCCAAGCTCTGACTTCCCCCTACCTTAGAGCTCAGGTGTTCTCCCTCTCCCAGCAGTCTCTGCTAGAAGGAAGCTTCCCAGGGAGCCTAGCCAACGCACGGCTATGGAGCAGTTTTATCTCCTATCAATATCCCCATCATGCTCATCCTCTTTCTCCAGTTAACATGGGAGCAATAGAGTAAATTATACCTATGATCTTCCCACTGAATGATTTCAGATAAATCTTTTGACATTAAAATTGGGTGAGATTTCTGTTTTCTCTCTTTTAATATAAATTCATTTATTCACCATGATCGAATCCATATAAAGAGTCCTGATCATTCAGGGCTTTATAAGGTATGTGAAGGAATTTACATTTTGAGCAATCAAAAGTATTAACGGTTTTTAAGCTAAAGGGTAAAAGAATTTGATTAGCATTTTTTTAATCCAGATATAATTTATATACAGTATCTTGCAGAGCTTTACATGTTCAGTTCTGTGCGTTTTTACAGACGTATACACACCTATACTACCACCCCAACCACAATGTAGAACATTTCAATGTAGTTGTTGTTTGTGGCCCTCGAGTCAATTCTGACTCATGGTGACCCCACATATGACAGAGCAGAACTTCTATCTGTATGGAAGCAGATAGCCAGGGCTTTTTCTTCACAGTATCGCTGGGTGGGCTTGAACTGCCAACATTTAGGCTAGCAGTCAAGTGCAAACTCTTTGTGCCACCTAAGGACCTTGAACATGTCCAGAACCCCTGAAACGTCTTGTGTCCCTTTCTAATGAATCCCCCTAATCTATGAGGCAGCCACCTTTCTGATTTCTCTCTCTGTAAATTAGTTGTGCTTCTTTTGAACTTCATATAAAGAGTACATACTCTCTTTTTCACTTCTTTCTTTCAACAGAATGTTTTCAAGATTCATCCATATTATTGTGGAAAATAAGTAGATTGTTTCTTCTTATTGCTGATTAGTATCTCAATTTATGAATAAATCATAACTGTTCATTCATGGACTATGGGGTTTTTACAGTTTTGTTTATGATAAATAAAGAAGCTGTGAATAATCTTTTGTAGAAATCTTCTTGTGGACATTTGTTTTTAATTTTCTTGGTAAATTAGGAGTGGAATGTCTGGGTCAAATGGTAGGTACATGTTTAATTTTACAAGAAACTGCTGAATTGTTTTCCAACCTGGTTGAACCATTTTACACTTTCATTGGTAAACTATGTTGGTACCTTGCCAATATTATCATTTTAGCTATTTTTGTGGGGATGAAGTAATATCTCACTGGGGTTTTAATCTGCAGTAATGATATTGAACATTATTGGCCATTTTTTAAATCATTTATTGTGAAGTGTCTGTTCATGTATTTTGGTTGTCTTTTTATTATTAATTGGTAGGATTTGAATATATTCTAGATATGATTCTTTTGTCAGATGTTTTGTGAGTGTTTTCTCTCAATCTGTGGCTTGCTATTCATTTTCTTAACAAGGTATTTTGATGAACAGATTTTTTTTCTTTTTTAGTTTTGATGAACTCCAATTTACCAATGTTTTTAATGTTCTAAGAAATCTTCCACTTCTATAAGGTTACAAAGATTTTCTCCTGTTTTCATCTAGATGTCTTATAGTTTTAAGTTTTTATATTTAGGTTTATGATCCATTTTGAGTTAATTTTCATGTATGGTGTGGAGTGAAGCATGAGGTTCTTTTTTTCTGTAACAGCTTAATTGAAATAAAATCCACATACCATACCACTCATCCATTTAAACAGTATAATTCAATGGTTATTAATATATTCACAGAGTTGTGCAACAATTACCACAATCAGTTTTAGAGCATTTTTATTACCTGAAAAGAAACCTCTTCTCTTTTAGCAGTCACTCTCCATTTCCCCCTCCCCCAGTCCTAGACAACTTCTAATCTACCTTCTGTATCTGTAGATTTGCCTATTATAGACATTTTATATAAACCAAATCATATAATATGTGGTCTTTTGTGACTGAGTTCTTTCACGTAACATATTTGTATGATTCATCCATATTGTAGCATGTATCAGTATGGCTGAATAATATTCTTTTGTCTGGATATGCCACCTTTTTAAATTCATTCATCAGTTGATAGACCTTTCGGTTGTTTCTACTTTGGAGTATTAAGGATTTGCTGCTATGAACATTCATATACAAGTTTTTGGATGGACATATATTTATCTTGGGTCATTTGGTAACTCTGTGTTTAATCTTTTGAAATACTGCCAAACCATTTTGCAAAGCAGCTGCACCATTTTATGATTCCACCAGCAGTATATGGGGGTTCCAATTTCTATACATCCACCTCAAGACTTGTTATCGTTTTTATTATAGCCAGCATATGGGTATGAGGTTGTATCTCACTGTGATTTTGATTGTCATTTCCCTAATGGTTAATGATGTTGAGCATCTTTCCGTGTGCTTAGTGGTCATTTGTATATCTTCTTTGGAGAAATGTCTATTCAAGTCCTTTGCCAATTTTTTAAAAAATAGTATTTTATTGTATTTTCAGTGAAAGTTTACACAGGAGTTTAGTTTCCCATTCAACAATTTCTATACAAGTTGTTCACTGACATTGGTTACATTCTTTACAATGTGTGAACGTTCTCATTATTTCCATTCTGGTTGGTCCATTTCCATTAATCTAGTTTCCCTGTCCCCTTACATTGTCATCTTTGTTTTAAAGTAATTGTTGACCATTTGGTCTCATATAGGTGATTTTTTTTTTAAAGGATCACAGTACTTATGGGTAACATTCATTATTTTTTGAGCCAATTTGTTATTTAGTTACAAGGTGACCTCAGGGGTTAGTTTTGGTTCAAGGTTTGAATAGTATCTCAGGACAATAGTCTCAGGGATTCCTCTAGTCTCAACCAGTCTAGTTCTTTTTACTTCTTCTTCTTCTTCGTTTTTTTTTTTTTTTTTTAGGAATTTGAGGTTCTGTTCCACATTCTTCTCCCATTCTATCAGGGTCCATTGATTGTGGCCCTGATTAGAGTGGGTGGTAGTGGTAGCTGGGCACAATCTAGTTCTTCTGGTCTCAAGCTAGATGAAGTCATGGTTCATGTAAACTATCAGTCCTGTAGTTTCTTTTCTTTTGCTCCAGACAAGTAGAGACCAATAGTTGAACCTTAGATGGCTACTTGCAAGCTTTTAAGACCCCAGTCAGCAGTCTCTTTATTTACATTTTGGTTATTCTGTTTCCATTAATCTAGCTTCCTTGTCCTCCCTTGCCTTCTCAGCTTTGGTCTAGGGTAAATATTAACCATTTGGTTTCATCTGGATGATTATTTTGAGAAGTAGAGTACTCATGGGTGATATTTTTTATTTTGTGGGTCAATCTGTCATTTGGCTGAAAGGTGACCTCTGGGAGTAGTTTGAGTTCCAAGTTTAAAGAGTATCTTAGGGTGATAGTCTCAGGGGTTTATCCAGTCTCTACTGGTCCAGTAAGTTTGGACGTTTTTTAGGAATTTGAATTTTGTTCTACATTTTTCTCCCATTCTATTCAAGACCATCTATTGAGTCCCTGGTTGGAACAGTCAGTAGTGGTAGCCGGGCACCATCTAGTTGTTCTGGTCTCAAGGTAGAGGATGTCATTGTTCATGTAAACTATTGGTTCTGTAGACTAGTTTCTTCTTTGAGTCTTTGGTTTCCTTCTTTCTCTTTTGCTCCAGATGAGTAATTATGTCTTAGATGGCCACTCACAAGCTTTTAAAACCCCGGATGATACTCACCAAACTAGGAAGTAGAACACTGTCTTTGTGGACTGCATTATGCCAATTGACTGAGTTGCCCCATGAGACTATGGTCTTAAGCCCTCAAACCCAGTAGACCAGTACAGTGAAGTGTTTGATTGTTTCTAGGAAGCGTCCATTACTGTGTCCCCTATGTGTTTTATTTTATACTTGAAAATATATATAGCACATGTAAACATGTATATACATATGCCTACAGTTATTCATATATGCCTTCCCCCAACAGGTGCTTTCTTATTAGGTACTTTTTAGTGACATTGTTCACCTTTGTCAAGCTGTGTACATTTCACCCTCATTCGGTGTTACCTTTACTAATTTTTAAATTGGGTTGTCTTACTGAGTAGTAGAAGTCATTTATATATTCTAGATATAAGTCCCAAGCTCTTTTTTTTCTTTTTCTTCTACCATACAGGTTTTTAGTTGTTCCAGTACCATTTGTTGAAAGACTTTCCTTTCTCCACTGAATTACCTGGACATCTTTGTCGAACGATGTCAATTGACCATATATGTATGGATCTATATTTGGACACACTAGTTCTGTTACACTGATCTATTTGTCTATCTTTACACCATTTCGGTTTGAAGCATGTTCTAATTTCCCAGTGATTTCTTCTTTGATCCATGTGTTATTTAACAGCATATTGCTTGATTTCCAAATATTTGGATATCTTTTAGATAGGATATTGCTATTTGTTTCTAATTTAATTTAATTTCATTGTGTAAGAAAATATGATCTGTATGATTTCATTCCATTGAAATTTAGAGATTGTTGTACAGTCTAGCATATGGTCAGTCTTGGCAAATATTCCATGTGCACTTAAGAAGAATGTGCGTTTTGCTATTGATGGTGTAAATATTCTATAATGTCAATTTGGTCAAGTTTAAAGATAATGTTGTTCAAATCTTCTACATCCTTACTGATTTTTTGTGTACTTGCTTTATTAAATATTGAGAAAGAGATGTTAAAATGTACAACTGTGGTTGTAAATTTTGTATTTCTTCCTTTGGGTCTATCACTTTCTGCTTGATGTATTTGGAAGTTCTGTTGCTAAGTTCATATATATTTAGATTGTTATGTCTTCTTGATAAATTGATCCTTTATCCCTATAGAATAACCCTTATTATTGCTTGTAATACTCCTGTATTAAATTTTACTTTGTTTAAAATTAATAGTACATGGTATATCTTTTCCATTCTTTTACTTTCAGCCTGTCTGTGTTTTTATATTTAAAGTGTGTCTCTTGTAAACACAATATAGTTGGAACTTGTTTTCTTAGTTTGACAAGCTCTGTCTTTTAATTGGAGTATTTAATACAATTATTGGTAAGTTTTCTAGAATGCTATTTGTTTTATACGTGGTCCCTCTGTTCTTTGTTTATTTTTATTTTTTTCTTACTTTCCTGAGTTCTTTTGGGTTAGTTATTTTTAGTAATTATTTTTATATCTTCTACTAGATTTTACTCTGAATTAATATAAAAACAAATCACTGCCATAGATTGAATTATGTTCCTCCAAAAATGTGTGTATCAGTTTGGCTGCACTGTGATTCCCTTCCCGGTACTGTGTATTTTTCCTATATGTTGTAAATCCTGCCTCTATGATGTTAATGAGGGACGATGGGCAGCAATTGTATTGGTGAGGCAGGACTCAATATACAAGATTGGATTGTGTCTTGAGGCAATCTCTTGAGCTATAAAAGACAGAAGCAAGCAGAGAGACAGGGGGACCTCATACCACCAAGAAAGCAGTGCCGGGAGCAGAGTGTGGGAGCAGAGTGTGTCTTTTGGACCTGCAGTCTCTGCGCGGAGAAGCTCCTAGTCCAGGGGATGATTGGCAAGAAGGCCAACAGAGAAAGAAAGCCTTCCCCTGAGGTGATGCCCTGAATTTAGACTTTTAGCCTACTTTACAGTGAGGAAATAAACTTCTCTTTGTTAAAGACGTCCACTTGTGGTATTTCTGTTACAGCAACACTAGATAACTAAGATACTCACCTATAATGTAAGAATCTTACAACAATTTACTTCCATTTATCTTCCCCTTCTGTGCTTTGTGCTTTTCTTTTCATATAGTTTACTCCTACACTTGTTTTAAATCCTCCAGTGTTATTATTTTTACTTTAAATAGTGAATTGACTTTAAATAATTTAAGACAAAAATAGTCTTTTATATTCACCAATATATTTATCATTCCCAATGTTCTTCATTCCTTCCTGCAGATTTTAATTTTTATCTGGCATAATTCCTTTCATCTTGAAATTTTTTTTTACTTATCATATTTTCAGATTTTGTTTATTTGAAAATGCCTTTAATTTTACTTTCCTATTTAAAACACTTTTTTACTGGATATAGAACTATAAGTTGATAGCTTTTTTTTTTTTTTTTCTCTTTCAGGACTTTAAAGATGGTGTTCATTGTCTTCTGGCCTATACTGTTTCTGATCAGAAGTTAGCTATCACTCTTACATGCAATGTGAATTTTTTCTCTGGTTGCTTTTAAGATTTTCCCCTTTACTTCTTTTCAGTCAGTAACTGAAAGGGTCTGAGAATTTATTCTGCTTGAATGCTAACCAGGTAGCCTGCCCCGATTTCATAGATTCTGGCAGAAGATAGGAGACAGTGTGTTACTCACAACAATAGCAAAATAACGTTATTGCATAAGCTCCCCTACCAATCTCACTCCTTGGAATATATCCTAGAGAAATAAGAACCATCACACGAATAGATATACGCACACCATGTTCATTGCAGCACTGTTCATGATAGCAAAAGGATGGAAACAACCTAGGTGCCCATCAGCGGATGAATGGATAAACAAATTATGGTATATTCACACAATGGAATATTACTCAACGATAAAGAACAATGATGAATCTGCAAAACGTCTCATTACATGGATGAATCTGGAAGGCATTATGCTGAGTGAAATTAATCAGTCACAAAAGGACAAATATTGCATGAGACCACTATCATGAGAACTCAAGAAAAGGTTTAAACACAGAAGAAAACATTTTTTGATGGTTACGAGGGTGGGGAGGGAGGGAGATGGGCATTCACTAACTAGACAGTAGATGAGAATTATCTTAGGTGAAGGGAAGGGCAACACACAATATAGGGGAAGTCAGCACAACTGGACTAAACCAAAGGCTAAGAAGTTTCCTGAATACAACCAAACACTTCAAAGGACAGAGTAGCAGCGACAGAGGTCTGAGGATCATGGTTTCAGGGGACATCTAGGTCAA
>NW_004444155.1:2143900-2196442 GCF_000243295.1 Trichechus manatus latirostris
CATGGTTTCAGGGGACATCTAGGTCAATTGGCATAACAAAGTTTATTAAGAAAATGTTCTGCATCCCACTTTGGTGAGTGGCATCTGGAGTTTTAAAAGCTAGTGAGCGGCCATCTAAGATACATCAATTGGTCCCAGCCCACCTGGAGCAAAGGAGAATGAAAATCACCAAAGACACAAGGAAAATATTAGCCCAAGAGACAGAAACGGCCACATAAACCAGAGACTGCATCATCCTGAAACCAGAAGAACTAGATGGTGCCCAGCTACCACCAATGACCTCTGTAACAGGGAACACAACAGAGAGTCCCTGACGGAGCTGGAAAAAAGTGGGGTGCGGAACTCAAATTCTAGTAAAAAGACCAGACTTCATGGTCTGAGACTGGAGGGACCCCAGGAGACATTATCCCTGGACTCTCCGTTAGTCCAGGACTGAAACCATTCCCGAAGCCAACTCTTCAGACAAAGATTAGACTAGACTATGGGACATAAAATGATACTCCTGATGAGAGTGCTTCTTAGCTTAAGTAGATACAGGAGACTAAATGGACAGCTCCTGTCTGGAGGTGAGATGAGAAGGCAAAAAGGGACAGAAGCTGGTTCAGTGGACACGGGAAATCCAGGGCGGAAAGGAGGAGTGTGCTGACACATTATAGGGAGAGCAGCTAGGGTCACATAGCAACGTGTGTATAAATTTTTGTATGAGAAAGTGACTTGAATTGTAAACTTTCACTTAAAGCATGATAAAAATAAATAAATAAATAAGCTCCCCTACCCCCATTTCCCACAGGATAATATGATGAGGGCCAGATGTTGCCTGCATACATAGTTGAGTTATGTTACAATATTAGGAGACCCTGATCCTATATAGTGATTGCTGGCAGACCTGCCCATCTTCAAATTGAGGTGTCTTTTCATTCTAGGGTAATAAAGATTTCTCCCTCACTGGAGTAGATTTATTTATATTCTAGTTGGTTCTTTATTTTTTAAAAAAGGGGTATCATATTTCTGATGAAATTCCTGATCTCTTCACTCATTAGATCTTTTTTTTTCTTCTTCTTCTGTAGGTTCTTTAACATCTTTATCATAGTTTGTGTTTTGAATCTCTTATCCATTGATTCCAACATCTGGGTTGATGTGAGTCTGTTTCAATTGACTGATTTTTTTCTTTGCATGTTTAATAACTTTTTGTTGTATGGTGGACATTGTGGACAATACATCGCAGATGCTTTGAATCCTGTTATCTTCCCCAAAAGAATTTGTTCTAGGAGGAAGTTAAATTACTAGAAGATCCCTTTGTTGTTGTGGAGGCTTGCTTTTAGACTTTGGATGGGCTTCTATTGGTTTTGTGCTAATCCTAGGATAAGTACCTGTGTTCTGCGATGTGGTCTTTACTTCTTAAGTGTGGGCATTCTGGGGTTTCAATGAAAAGCCTAGGGTGGGTGTTTACACTCTAAGATGGCAGGACTTGAACTCCAAATTCCCCCGGAGCATGTAACTGCCAAATTTCCGCTCAGTTGCTTTCTTTGGACTATTTGGATTTTTGCCCCATGCATGTTTATTCAGGACTCAGCCAAGGACTTGTGGGAAGTTTATTTGCAGATGTTGGGCTTCTCCCTTTTGTGGCTCCCTCTTTTCCAGCGTTTCCCCTTTCAGGAGGTTTCCCATCCCCATCACCAGTTTTCATCACACTGTTACTTATCTCTCTTGCTAGGCTGCAAGCTTTTGGCATGTTTAGTTCATCTGTCTATCTGGTAGTGCCTATCCAGTGCTTGGCATACATACAGTAGGTGCTCAATGAATGTTTATAGAATGAAAAAATGAATTAATAAATTATAGGATTGCTGACCTAGCATCAGTGCCCCATGTAAAAAAGACAAAGCAGCTGTGTTGCATGGTGATTTAGACTGTGGCTCTGGGTTCAGGCTACCCGACAGTGTGTCCTTGGTTACTTAATCTCTCTGTGCCTCTATTCCCTCATCATGTGAAAAGGGCAGAATAAAGCTTCCTACCTTAGAGTGTTGTTGTGAGGATTAAATGTGTTCAGACAAGTAGAGAGCTTATTTTCTGGCACATAGCTAGCACTCAATAAATATTAGATGTTGCTGTGGCCGTTGCTTGTAGAGAGCCTAGGAAGCATCGGATGAAGAGATGAACTTGCACAGGCTGCCAAACTCTGTTATTGTTAGTTGGGGTGGAGTTGATTCCCCCTCATGGTGACTCCATGTGTGCAGAGTAGGACTGCTCCATAGAGTGTTCAAGGCTGTGACTTTTCGCAAGCAGATCACCAGGCTTGTCTTCTCAGGCGCTTCTGGGTGGATTTGAACCCCCCAACCTTTGGGTTAGTAGCTGAGGGCTTAATCATTCGTGCCACCCAGGGACTTTGCCAATCTCTAAATCGAAAAAAAAAAAAAAAAACAAAAAACAAAAAAAAACAAACCCTTTGCCTTTGAGAGCAGAGTAGAACTGCTCCACAGAATTTCCAAGGAGTGGCTGGTGCATTTGAACCGCTGATCTTTTGCTTAGTAGCCAAACTCTTAACCACTGAGCCACCAGTCTCTAGCGGAGCTACAATATCACTGGATATATTAGAAACATGGATCACTTAACTCAAATTTTCACACTTAAAATTTCACACAGGCTGCCTTATACAGTTACTGAAATAGAAACTTGATAGTGTTATCAAGAAGGAAATTGAAAAAAAAAATCAACAGAAGCTTCTTGCCAATGCCAATCTGTGTCTGAGAATGTTTGCTAAAACATTTTGAAGCTTGAAGACACAACTATCTGCCATCACGCCACCAATCCCCAAACCAGCTAGCTAAAGTTCACAGTAAAATCAAAACTTACAGCCGGCTGAAATTCTGAACTCAGATTATGCACTTTCTTCGTCCCCAACAAATAAATAGTGAATAAATAATGAGTTTGTAAAGATTCTGAATTGTTACTCTGTTCCGGTCTGGCCTTAGCTTCCCGTTTATGTGCTGGAAAAATAAGCCAGAGGGCCTCCAGAGTGGCAGCAGCTCCGGGAAAGAGGAGGTCGGGCAGCGCGGCGCGGAGCGTACCGGAGGCGCCCGGCCCTGCCCGGCGGCCCAGCGGGGCGCCGCCGCGGTCAGACCAGTCGGACCGCTTCGCAAGCCCGGCCGCTTCCCTGCCCCGCCCCGCGCTGCTCGGCCGGCCGGCGGCTGTCCTCCCTCCCGGAAACCCGAGTCCCTCGTGAGAGCGCTCCGAGCTGGACCGGCCCAGCCCCCCGCGCAGTCGCCGCCCCGCAGCCCTCGCTGTCCCCGGCCCGCACCCCGGCGCCGAGCCATGGGGCGCCCGGGCCGGCGGGAGGCAGGAGCAGGAGCCCGGCGGGAAATGGGTAAGGGCACATGGGGAGGGCGGGACTGGGACGTCCCTGCCGCCGCCCTCGACTCTTACTGTGCGCCGCGCCTGGTTCGCGCCGAGCCGGTGAGCACTTGTGGAGCGGCCGCCGGGCCGGGACACTGTGGGAAAGGAGCCTGGAGGCCGGGGAGAAGCTGCAGAGGGTCGAGATCTAGCCGAGGTTTCTCAGATTGTAAAGCCTCCCCATCCAGGCCCAACCAGCTGGCGGGGAGTGTGCCCCTACTGCCCAGTTCGGCTGCGCCCCGCTGCTGGGCTGGGTGGGTCTGAGTTCCAAGCCCGAAGGGAGAGCAGGAGGACTGCTTCAAGAGGTGCAGTATCAGAACTCGAGCGACACTCAGGGCTTTGCTCCTGGTCCCCTGTTGCCCTCGCTGGTCCCGGCGCCCCTGCCCAGGGCCAGGCCCAGCTTCCTGTGAGCCCTTGCTGATCGGTGTTGCCTCAGGAGTGCACTGGTATGGAGCAGAACCCAGCTGTGCCCACGCCCTTGGATGCTTGCCCCTCTCCCTGACCCTTCTTGGTGTCTCTGGCCAGTACCAGGAAGCACCAGCGAGATTTAAACAGTGTCTGGGCATCTGACGAACTCGCATCTCCTCTAAGGTCCCTCTGGCTGTAGTATTGAGTCTCAGTTATCCTTTCAGTAGAACAGTGGAGCCAGGGGTGTGAGTGCTTTGAAGGGTTTTTCCAGTCTGCAGAAAGGACTTTGCTGCTCCTGTGGGTGCACTCCTCCAGAGCTCTGTGTGCAGGTGCCTGCATGTTTAGGTCAGGAGGCCAGGTCACAGGGAAGGCCTCCGCAACCCCCGGCTCTCCTGCCCCTGGACCTCCTTAGCCTGGCTCTTCCACGGTCCCAGAGCTAATGGAATATAATTAGCAACTAATTGGATGTCTGTGAGCCTCTCCACATAAGAAACAGCCAAGGAGAGGACCTCAGGCTGAACCGAGACAGTTACTGCTGAGCAATGCTCTCAGTATTTCTTCTGTGTGGAAGGTATGAAGATGAATCGTTCGTTCATTCATTCATTCACCACATACTTAGTAAGTGCCAACTAGGGATCAGCCATGCAGGCACTGGGAAGAAGACTGTGCTCCTTTATACAGAGTTGTAGGAGAGAGAAAATAAACAAGTAAGCCAAGGAGTCTCATTATTTTAGAGAGTGGTAAGTGCTGTTAAACCAACCAACCAACCAACCAAGGTGACGAGGAGCGTGACAGTGAAACACGTAAGAGCTGGAAGGGGTAGCGAGCTAACTTTTTACGTGAGGAGAGGAAACGGTGCCATTTTCAGGCCCCAAAGATCTGGGGCCCAGGATTGAAGGTCTCTGTCACCTTGGGGAAAGCATGGACTTGGGCGCAGGGAGCTCTTCGCTGCTCTCTGAAGTCGTGAGAGACTTGAATCCAAGGCAGACAGTTAAGCCTCCCGAGAAGACATGCTGTATTCCTCGCTCACTTGTTCATTCATTTGGCAAATACTTATTGAGGGCTTATATGCTCCAGGCTGTGTTACGGTTAACATCAGGCTACATCAGTGAACAAGACGGTCCTTCCCCCCATGGAGCCTATTTTTTGGCAGAGGACAGGGACAATATAACAACAACGATTTATGAAGAAAAGCAAAGCAGCTTAAGGCGTGAGAAGGTGGTGAGGGCTGCTGACTTCAGTAAGGTGGCCAGGACTGGCCTTGCAAAGAAGGTGAAATTTGAGCAAAGAACTGAATGAAGACAGGACGCAGCCAAGTGATTTATCTGGGGGAAAGCATTCCAGGCAGAGGGGACAGCAGATGTAAAGGCCCCGAGGTATGAGTGTGCTGGGCGTGCTGTAGGGACAAGAGGAGGCCAGTGTGGCTCTGGGAGGTGAGCAGGTGTCTTAGAGGCTCTTGTTAAAGGAGGTGACACAGGGGTGGGGCCAGCCTGATGACTAGAGCCGTCCAGGAAAGGAGATGCTTTCAGCTGCTCTGGCAGGAAGATTAAGGAGGTAGCTCCCAGGTGAACTCTGGGTCAGGCCTGGTGATTACTCCGAGCAGGGCGAGAGGTGGTTAGATATGGAATGAGTGTGTCTCTTGGCAGGAGAGGTATCATTTGCTTTTCTAACGCATGCCCAGTGTCCCTCCAGACATCAGGGGACCACACAGTGAGAACTAATGTGGGAGCCAGACCCCAAGTTTTTCAAACTGGAAACTGGCAATGGGGAAGGAAAAGTTGCCGCTTGGGGAAATTCCAATAATCTTGTTCTTTCACCCTTAAACTACGTGATCTCATTAGTAGCTTAATAAAACAGGAGCGTATATACTAACTGACATTCATTAAGCATGTACTATATGCCAGGCCCCCCTTTGAGCCACTTAGGAGCAATAATAACACAAATAGTCCTCATAGCAGCTCTATGAGGCATATGCTATTACTATCTGATTTCACAGAAGAGAAAACTGGCCCAGAGAGAGTAAGAAAGCTGCCCAGGGTTGCACAGCTAGTAAGTAAAGAATCAGGATTGACATCAGGGGTCCAGTTTTAGAGGCTAGTGCTCTTAACCACTATACTCTAGAAGTGTTTGAGACCCAGACTCAGGCCCAACTGGTAAAAATTCTGTTGATCAAAATTGAGTTCTATCTACTGCTCTGGCTTTTGGAGAAGCACAGAGGTTGGCGAATGAAACTGGTGTGTTTATAAAATAGTAGTGGCAGTGTGGTTTATTCCCACAGATCCTGGTCCCAGGCGAAAGTGAGGCTCCGTGCAGGTGATGGTGACATGGTGGCACTAGGTCGGGGTCAGTTTCCAGCTGGTTTACCCCAGTGCCGAGTCCCAGCCTTGTACACGGGGCCCGCTTCTCCACGGGACGTTGTGGCCCCTCAGCTGTCACTGTGCCCTGGGTGCCTCTGGGAGATGCTCCTGATGCTGAATGCCTGCCTCCTCACATGCCAGCCCTTTTCCAGCAACCTCCCCTGGCCAGGCCAAGCCTGGGGTCATGAGTACCTTTGTAGTTTAGCCAAGAGTTGGGAGTAGTGGTCTGGAAGTGCACAGAGGAGGTTGACATTCCATTTTGTTCCCTTGATTTTCACACAAAAGACTGGGGTGATGAGGAGAGGGAGGAGGAATAAGCTGAGACTTAGCAAGGAGCAGGGTGAGAGGTGCCTGTGGAGCTGAGTGGAGCTTCTTGTGGGGCCCCCAGAGGTACAAGGATGAGAGAGAGGTGTTTTGGCTGAAGGGATGTTTGCATGGAGAGGGATTCTGTAGTGCGTGGCCACGGTGGGTGGTTACAGTGGCATCACTAGGGTGGGTGTCACCCCCCCATGCTAATCACACAGTACTGTAGCTAAAACACCAGAAAATCTGACAAAATCAGCGACTGTAAAAACACTGGCAGCAATGAAAACAACAGCGCGTGCTTGTAGCGTGTGCCGATGAAACCGCGTGATTCCAAGCACAATTGTAATTGGGTGATATATGATGGCTCTGACCCGAGCACCTTAGAAGGTTCAAAAAGTAAATTAGCATAGAGTTTTTAGCCTTGTAGGTATATTGATACACGTAAGGTGGGCTTACGAAAAATGTTTTTCTTGTTACAACTGACTACAGGGATAGTTTTATAAAAAATAATAAATTTTTGCTGAAATACTGCATAAAAATTTTATAGACAGTCATTTTGGTGTCCCCTCCTCTGACAGTGTCACCAGATGCGGTCTGCCCCCCCTTTCCCCCAAGTGACAACTACCGGGTGGTTAGAGAAGACAGCAGGGGTTGTTACGAGCTCCACTTCTTCTTTAAAGAAATGTTTGTAAGGTAATGCACATTAAAAATTATTTTTTAATTGTTTTTAAAGGTAATACTTGCATATGTTAAAAATCTTTTTTAAAATGTTAATTCAAAGGTACACAGTGAAAAACCTCCCTCCCTCCCCTGTCCTCTGCTCCCAGTTCTCGTCAGAGATGATTTCAGTGACTACTTCCAGAGAGATATATGCTATTTGTAAACTAACATATGTGAATGCATACCTTCTCTTTTGTCTTTTTTTTACACAAATAGTAGTAAACGATACTCGTGGCTGTACCTTGTGTGTGTGTGTGTGTGTGTGTGTGTTTAAGCTTTGCGTACTTAGCAGTTGTTATGATTTAGGACATATAGGCCAACTTCAGTCTTTTTTAAATGTATAATATCCCACTGAGTGGACGTACCATGTATATCTAGCCACTTCTCTGGACTGGAGGCTGTTTTCCCCATTTTGGTTTGTTCTTTGCTGTGACAGACAGTCATGCGTTTAGCATACCTACACATTCGCTCACTTCTGTGAATATTTCGGTAGGAGATACTCATACATGTGGAATTACTGGTTCAAAAGTTATGTGTATTTTAGATTTGATGATGCTGAATAACAGCCCGTTTTCCAAAGATACGGTAGGTCTTTATATTTATGGGAGTACTTATTCCACACAGCCCCACCAACTTGGTGTGCTATCAACTTTTGTTCTTGCCAGTTTGACAGATAACAATGTAATCACGTTGCAGTTTTAATGGTTATTTCTTTATAATGAGTCATATTTGTTTTAAGCTATTTGTCTTTTTCTGTGGATTGTTGATGTCTTTGCCCTGTTTTAAATTGCATTTTGGTCTTGTTGTTTATTGAATTATGAGGGATCTTTTTATGATTTCCTCTTCATCCCCATCCCTGATCCCACTGCCTGACCTCATACCTGTCACCTTCCACTACCTCACAGAGCCTTGTCCCCTCCCACCTGGAGAACTGCAGGGACCACCTGATATGTTTAATAGTGTCCTTAGGCCTATATGCATTTTAGAAAAATATAGATGTTAATTTACAGATGTGTGCATTTGAAACTTACATAGTTAGTATTGTGCTACAAATTATGACCTTTTTCTTACTTTTCAAACCTGGTGCTTTGTTTTTAAAAGAGCTATCTGATTGCTATATGTACATTTGGTTCTTTGCTTCTGAATGCTGCACAGTAGTCCCTAGCTGGAATTATTATAACAATTGATCGGCATTGGATTGGTCAAGAAAGGTTGAGTGGAGGAATGAGTTTTATGGGGGTGAGCCTTGAAGGACGAATAGGATTGTGAGAGACAGGAAAGAGGATGGGGAAGGGGAGGCCAGAGCTGACAAAGAGAACAGCATGAGGACAAAGCCAGCATGTGAAAGTACCAAGGACATTTAGGAAGTTGTCTGTGGACTGCTGAGGCTGAAGTTTAGGGTGCGGGCGTGTGGTCATAGGAGAGGCTGAGGCAGTCTAATGCCAGTGTTTGGACTTTCCCTAATGGCAACGGGAGGGGTAGGGTGGACGGGAGGACGGTCAGCAAGCTTTTCAGGGCAGGAGTTGATCTCAGGGAGTACAGTCAGGGTGGGCTGAGTGATAATGTGAGCACTGAGAGGCTGGTGGTCCCTGCAGTTCTCCAGGTGGGAGGGGACAAGGCTCTGTGTAAGGGCAGACCTGGCAGGACTGGGCTGTGGAGCCAGGAGCGATAGGAGTCCAGGCCCGTGCCAGGGCTGCTACCATGGGACACTGGGCAGATGTGGCACCAGTCCCTGAGACAGGATACAGGAGGAGCAGACGTGGGCATAGACTGGGGAGGGGTGCTCGTGGGCAGGTGGACACACTACTGAGTCTGCGGTCTGCTGCACATCCCTCTAGAGGACACCGTTGGCAGGTAGGACTCTGGGCTGGAGAGGGTAGGTGAACCTCCAGCAAGTAGGAGTCCCTGGGTGGTACAAACAGTTAACGTACTCAGCTGCTAACTGAAAGGCTGGAGGTTTAAGTCTACCCAGAGATGCCTCAGAATAAAGGCCTGGTGATCTACTTCTGAAAAATCAGCCATTGAAAACCTTGTGGAACACAGTGCTACTATGTCACACATGGGGTTGACTCAGTGGCAACTGGTTAGAAGGTAGATGGTTGTTGAACGAATGGGAATGGATGAGATCACTCAGGAGAGGGGTGAAGGGCAAGAGAGGCCTGGCCAGAACCCAGCCCAGGGGAGGTATATGGGAGAAGTGGATGGACAGGTGGAGCCAGCCAAGGAGGTATGGGGTACGATTTTGAACTCTGTCCTCTGTTGGAGTATTTCCTGGCTAGACAGCCTCAGGAGAGCATCCTTTCCCTGGGACTCTGCCCGTGTGGAACCTGGGCAGGTTATGTACAAAAACACCTAAGATTGGTCCCTACCTTTCTGGAGGTTAGCCACGGGCTCTAGGTACGTCGTTGGGGGTGGATAGACAGCGCTGAGGCAGAGAGGAAGGAAATGGTCCCAGAAAGCTCAGGAGGCACAAGGTATGCTGCTTCCCCAAGATGAGCTCAGAGGCCCCAGAGCGGTCCCTGCTGGGAGGTGTCCAGCCAGGGTTCCTCTCTGCCTCAGCGACCATTGGTTGACAGGCATGGTTAAGAGTGGGCGCCCCCAGGGGAACATGTAGATGGCCCCAAGAAAGACCTGCTTTGGGTTTTATCTTCCTCTTTTACCTGTAGTTAAACATTTGGCTGCTAACCAAAAGGTTGGCAGTTCGAATACACCAGCCACTCGTTGGAAACCCTATGGGGCAGTTCTACTCTGTCCTGTAGGGTCGCTGGAATTGACTGGAGGGCAGTGGGTTTGGTTTTACCTGTTCAAAGCATACTGTTCTCCTGTTATAACAGAAGAGCCTTGCCTTCCTGCTAATTGGATACCTGAATTCCTATTCATGGGTTAATGGCCAATCATGGCCAATAATTAGCATTATAAGACTTTCAATTCTTTCTCCAAAGGAGCAAATGCTGGAAAGGCCCAATTTGGCTGTACAAAGTTTTTACCCATTTACATACTCCTGTAAGACTTTTAGGAGCCCTGGTGGCGCAGTGGTTAAAGCATTTGGCTGCTAACCAAAAGGTCGGAGGTTCGAACCCACCAGCCACTCCGTGGGAGAAAGATGTGGCAATCTGCCTCCATAAAATTTTACGGAAATCTTGGAAACCCTATGGGGCAGTTCTACTCTGTCCTGTAGGGTCACTATGAGTCAGAATTGACTCGACTGCAGTGGGTTTGGTTTATCATGATTTTTGGCATAAGAGTCTTCTACCTATGTTATTATTTGATATTTTTCTTTGAATTCACACGCTTAAAAAATGAAACAACAACAACAAAAAACACCCTTAAAGTGGGCATTGTCTACTTTAGTGTGGTCCTATGCGCTAACATGTTTGAAATCTCAGTTTGCTATGCCGATTATACTTTAGCCTAATGCGTATTCAAGTAAATGCTTAATTATTGAAAATGCTCACGGTGGGTACCACGCGCCCACTAAGGCAGTCGGAGCCTTAGATTTGTGGACTCCTGGAGGAGGAATCTGGGGCATGTGAGTTTCCCAGTCCTACATCAGGGAGGTCACACGGGCAGCCACCTGAGAGGTGGTGACAGTGAAGGGTCAAGAACAATGGGTACTCAGGCCCTCCCAAGCTCTTACCCTCCATGGGCAATGGGGGGGACAGGTTGGCAAAGGACCTCCCAGTCTTTAAAGTGAGCAGAGAAATTCATTTATATTTAATTCAACAAATTTAATTTTAATGGCTTTATTAATTTTGCTGATAATAAACATACTACATATTTACTTTTAAAAATTAGGTACACAGCAAAAAAGCATAAAGACGTTAAAATCATGTGTACTGTGACCACATATAGCTACTATCAATGTTTTGGTATTTTATTGCCTAAAGACATAAAAAAATTTTTTTTTTAAATTGAGATCATACTGAATATATACTGTGATTAGTTTCTTTACTCAGTAATATACTGTGAGCATCTTTGCACTTCATTAAATACTCTTCAAAAACAACATACTTAAAGGTTGCCTTGTTGTTGTTTTTTACCATTGAGTTGACTCCAGCTCATGGCAGTCCCATGTGTACAGAGTAGAGCTGTGCTTCATAGGGTTTTCAAGGCTGTGACCTTTTGGAAGTAGTTCACCAGGCCTGTCTTCCGAGATACCTCTGGGTGGGTTTAAACCACCGACATTTCCGCTAGCAGTTGATTGCTTAACTGTTCACAGCACTCCTGTGGCTATACAGTAACTTATTATCCAGTCCCCTATTGTGGACATTGAGGCTGTGAACATTTTTGTCATTGTAAATAATTGCATGCACATGTGTTTCAGCAGATTTTTTGAGGTGTGTTTTGGGCTCCCAGGGGGCTAGGAGATAGCAGGTGAATGACTATAGAGCCTTACTCAGTGGTCACTTGGAGGGACAGACCGGTGACTCCTGGCTGCAGGGAAAGTGCGACTCTAAAACACAGTGTTGGGAGAGAAGAGGAGGGAAGCCTGGGGCAGCAGTTAGTGCTGGGGCAAGAGAGAGCCCGCGAGCTGTGGCCCGGCTGCCTTCCTGGGCCTCTGTCCGCAGACACAGGGTGTTTACCCTGGACGGGCCGCAGGCCGGGTCAGGATGGCTCCACAGGTCACTGTGCCCATTCCATGGGGTTGGGCAACTACATTCAAGAGATAGAAGTGTATGTTTCACTTTTGTAATCACTTACGGCTCTTCTCCAGGAACCTAAGGGCTGCATTGGTTGTGTGTGTGTACGTGCGTGCGCGCACATGTGTTGGGAGGTTGGCGACGATTGTACTGCTGGACTGTTTTCCCTTTCCTCTTTGCCCTGCTTCTAAGGGCCTTCTCTGTACCATTCTAAGCCCGCAGACGTTGGGGAAGTTGGTGCCTTCGGCTTCTGCCAGGTGCTTAGTCATTGGAAGCCCTCTCCCTAGCCCGACCTCCCAACTCTGCTCCATTCCTAGGGCAGCCCACAGTCCATCTGTTCATGGGACTGTAAATATCTAACTAGGCAGAGGAATGTTTAGGGAGGCAGATATTCTCCTGTCTGTGCTCCCTGAGGGCCCGGGCCTGTTGACCCTTCTCTGGAGAAGGTGCATGTGGCTACCTTATTCCTAGCCTTTCCTAAAGGAGGGAACTTTTACAGATATAAATTCAGGGGCGCGCTGAGGGACTTCGGGCCTCCTCTCTCACCTGCTTTGTAGCTAGTACCCTCGAGAGGATGCTGGTGAGCCCCCTTCACCTCAAGAGTTTTTATGCTTTGAGTTGGGAGAAGTGAGTTCAGGCTCACCCTGTTAGTACCACCACTTGCCTGCAAAGAAGGCCTACTTCGTGCCTCAGTTGATATAGCTGCAGTATGCGGATGGCAACAGTTACAGTAGAAAGTATATTTGTTGGAGTTCAGCAGTCCTTAGTTCAAATCCCAGCTTTACTATTTACTGCCTATGTGAGCTTGTGTAACTACTCTGACCCTCAGTATCCTCATCTGTAGCATGAGCATAATAATACCTCAGCCCAGCCTCAGACCTATAGGGATTAGAGATAATGTCTGGCAAGGGCCTGGTGAGTGCCAGCCCTGGTGGGCCCTCAGTAAAGGGTAGTTATAAATCAGATGCCCACTCCCCTTCCCTTGCTGCCCCCTCCTGTCTCTCCTTTGCCTCCCAGGAGAGGCAGACTCTGTGCTGAAATCCCCAGGGCTCCTCTCCTGGAAGGTGGGCCCCATTCCCCCTTCGGTGCTCAGTCCCCACCTGTGCTGAACAGCTCCCTCTGCGGGCAAAGAGGAAGTAGCTCACCTTGAGGAAGGCAGGAAGGGCCTGCCTGGCAGTGCCACGTGCCTGTGGGCTGTGGTGCCTGCCTTCCTTGGGGTCAGGGCAGGAAGCTGTATGTCTGGCAGCAGCAGGTCTTTTGGGCCTTGGAGAGGGGGACAGTTGACTGGATGGGAGTCCCAGGATGGAGGTTGGTCATAGAAGATCAAAGCTCATCACTGGCAGGGACTCTGGGGGCAGGAGCCAGCTTCCCTTCCCCTGCCCTCATTCAAGCCATAGCACTCTCCCAAGCCAGAGGCTCCTGTTGCCTGTACCCAGGGATCCCTTCATTCAGAGGTTTGCTCATGCTGTCTTGGGGAAGTTGCTGGAAGTTGTTTGGGATGGACTACAGCTGGAGACTCCAGGGGTTGGAGAGGTTCTTCTTGAAGTTTAGTGTTAGCAGGAACCACTCCCTAACACATGCCACCTCCAAACCCCAACACATACACAGCGTACACACACAAGACCCACTGACTGGAAGGAAAGGGCCGGGTTCCACTTTCCATAGTATTGTCTTGAAGTGGTCAAGGAAGAGGAGATGAGCAGCTTTTACTCACTCATTCATCAAATACTTATCGACCAATTATGAGCCAAGCACTGTGCGACACAGGCAGGGTAGATATATGGAAGAATGGACCAATCCTTGCTCTTGAGAAGTTGACAGTTGAATGGAGGATAAAGACCCGTAAACAAACAGCTGTGTGAAGATAGATGAGGACTTACGGAAAGGTGGAGGAGAGAGAGCCTGGGCTGGGGAGGGAGACAGACCATGGGGAGCCAGGTGGGCGAGTAAGTGCAGTGGTGTGAAGGCTGGACTGTAGGGAGAAAGACCAGAGTCGAGGAGGTGAAGAGCAAAGCTGACCTCAAGTCTCACCTATTTAGTCCTCACCCCCTGGTCTCCTGCCTTCTGCCCTTTCGTGCCGCCCATACCGCTCTTCTCTGTTGCCTCATTTGCTGATCGCTTTTCTCCTCTTATCTGACTAGACTTTTCAGGAGGTTTGACAGCCGACCACTTCCATCTACAACAATGTCTCTTGTCTTCTGTGACACCACACTCTCCATGGGGCTGTCACCTCCTTGACAACCCCTTATCTGACTCCTTCGCAGACTCCTCCTCTTCCATCCGACCTTTCAGTGCTGGAGCCTCCAGACAAGGGCCCTGGGCGCTCTTCTCTCCCTGCACTCTCAGCACACGTTGAGGGCCGCGAGGCGACAGTGCAGTGCACCCGCGGGAGAGAAGCCTACGGGCCCTGGAAGCAGACCCAGGAAGCAAACTGTAGGATACTAGAAAGGGGTGTGTGGGCTTCAGGTAGGCATGTCTCTGGGGCCCTGTGGATGCCTCACTCCGTGGGGAAGGGTTCAGCTGGAGGAGGGCTAGAACTAAAGTAAAAAAAAAAAAAAAAAAGCAAGTTGCCATGGAGTCAGTTCCGACTCATATGTTACAGAGTAGAACTGTGCTCCATGGGGCTTTCAATGGTTGTGCTCTTTCAGAAGTAGATTGCCAGACCTTTCTTCCAGGGCATGTCTGGATGGAATTGAACTGCCAACCTTTCAGTAGGTAGCTGTTATGGATTCAATTGTGTTCCCCAAAAATGTGTGTCAACTTGGATAGGCTGTGATTCTCACTATTGTGTGATTGTCCACCATTTTGTCATCTGGTATGATTTTCTTATGTGTTGTAAATCTTGCTTCTATGATGTTAATGAGGCAGGATTAGAGGCAGTTTTGTTAATGAGGCAGGACTCAATCTACAAGATTAGGTTGTGTCTAGAGTCAATTTTTTTTGAGATATAAAAGAGAGAAGCAAACAGAGAGACAGGGGAACTGCATATGACCAAGAAACAAGAGCCAGAAAAATAGCACGTCCTTTGAACCTGGGGAAGATTGATGACAAGGACCTCCCCCAGAGCCAACAGAGACAGAAAACTTTCCCCTGGAGCTGGTGCCCTGAATTTGGACTTCTAGTCTCCTAGGCTGTGAGAATAAATTTCTCTTTGTTAAAGCCATCCACTTGTGGTATTTCTGTTATAGCAGCACTAGATGACTAAGACAGTAGCTAAGTGTTTACCTCTAGAAGATGGGCCTGGGTTGCCTGGATCTAAAGGCATTGCTGCTGTGAGACATGCAGTCTCTTAGCAGTGATGGTGGAGTCTCCTGGTCAGTGGACTGGAGCTTGGGGCAGGGCAGGGGCCACTGGATCCTCAGCGGAGAAGTAGGTGGTAGTTGCAGCTGGAGTAGATTGTGTTGAGGAGAAGAGAATGGAACAGTGAGTGTGACTTCTCACCAGCATCAGTCTCACACTTGTGTATGCCTTCGGCCTGTACCCCATGGAATTCAGCCATGGGGTGTGGATGACAGCGGGTTTTTGTGATCAGAGGCTCTGAGCTCCAACCCAGCTTTGTGACTTCCCAGGTGCACAGCCCCAAGCAGTGAGTGCCTTCAGCTCTCTACGCCTGCTTCCCTGTCTATCTAACGGTATGCTAATGCTTCTTAAAGTAGGTGAGGAGTGATTGAGATGCTACTGGGGACACTTCGTAAGCTACAGAGCAAATGTGCCAGCTGTCATTACTGACGTGAGACACAGCCACGCAAAAATGGAAATGCTCTTTGCTAAAAGCAGAAAAAGAAAAGTTACCTGACCTGGAGGCCCCTGTCTCCCACAGGGTGTGCTGCAAGGGGCAGAGAGCTGGAGCAGAGATGAAAACCCAGTGACACAGAACCACAGAGAGGAAGGAGGTGGGGCCTATTCACAGTCCAGGACGATGCACCTTCCCCTTTCTCTCTCCCAGGCCTTGACTGTGTGAGGAGGGCAGTCCATAGAGGATTCTTTGTGGACTTGGTGCCGAGCAGGGTTGGGGGACCTCCAGGGAGCAGGGGCATAGGGAAGGGAACCAGGAGGCCTGGACCTGAGAGTGGAGACTCCTGTCTTGTGGGCAGGAAGTGTGAGGTACAGAGCAGCTAGGAGCCTGGGGAGGCAGCTGAGCGGGGAGGGGTGTGTGTAGTGGTGGTGAGGGGGGAGCGGAAGTCGGAAGCTCGAGCTGCCACATTCAAAGGGCGGACGGACTGTGCAGCAGGGGCTGCTCCTGGGGCGCCTAGGCTAGCTCATCCCTTCCTGGGCCCTTCAGAGGTGAGCTTGGGGCAGGGGCTGGGAGGGACCTGGGGGAAGCAGTCTTTGGAAGGCCATGTGTGGGCCCTCGTGGCAGAGGGCAGGTGGGCAGGAAGGTGGCGAGGGCTCTGTGGGCCGCGTATATGCCCTACTGCGTGCCTTCACACTAACTGTGAGCCTGGCCCTGTGCTGGAACCCCTGCCCTGCCCTTTCCTTCGCTCTGACCCCTCTTGCGGCAGTCTACTTCCCCTCCCAGTCTGGCCCTTTCTCAGATTCCGTGCTCTGGCCTCCACTCACCTCAGTGGTCTGCCTTCCCAGAGTCTTCAGTCGTGAAGGAAGAAGGGCCTGCTGTGGGCCCTTGAAACTGCTGTGGCAGAGTACCCATGGGGCCTTTCATGGCCAGAGGCCCCACCCCAGACCCTCCCCAGGGAGACTTCACCTCAGACCCTCAAGGGATGGAGGGAGGCCAGACTGGCCAGGGATTGGAGGGAGCTGGTGGGCAGGTTTGAGTGTCGTAACTGTAGGAGCAGGTTAGACTCAGACTCGGCCGTTACGGAGCACCCAGCTTCACTTTGCCTTGTAGGCCCCACCCAGAGGCTCCATTTGGCTGTAGGGAACCCTGCTGGCTGGTCTGCCAGGACAGCTCTGGTTTAAGCTTATTGTCCCAGTGTGTTTATTGACAGCACCCATGCCACTCTGCAGAGTGTCCCTATTTGTTATCCTTGTGGTGAAGGGAGCCAAGGAGAGGAAAGACTCCCACCCATTGCCTCCAAACACCCCCTTTCTCTTGGGCCTGAAATCCAAAATCCCCCAGTTGGAGTCCCTCTGCCAAAATGCTGGGAAGGGTAACTGCCTTCAGCTGATGATGAGTGCCCCCAGCACTGTGGTACCTTCACCAGCTGTAAAGGCATGAACCCCAAACAGGACTGTCTCGCCCACCTCCTGGGGCACCAGAGCATCACATAGCTCCTCTTCTGCAGATAAGGAAGGCACCCAGCATAGGGATTGAAACCTGGGCAGCTGAGCTCTCTGCAGCAGGAAGGTGAAAGGTCCAAGGAAGGGATGAGGGAGGCGTAGTAAGGATGGAGGGTGACCCCTCCTGATGGCCCTTGTCCTTCACTGTAGCAGCCGCCCTTGGGTGGCACCTCTCCTCCCATCATCTCTGCCCTCTCCTTTCTCCCTCAGGCCTGAGCCCAGTCCGGCCTCATACCACAGGGCCTCAGCACCACTGGCCTCTCTGCACATTTTCATGAAGGCTCCTTCCGGTGTGGGCAGGATGTGGGGCTTCCTGTACTCACTTCTCTCACGGTGCTGCGGGCCCAGGTTCAGGCAGGGGCTTCTGCCCCGGGACTTCAGACTGGGGAAGGTTGGGCCACCTGTGGTTCCTGCCCTCAGGAGCAAACACACCTGACCCATCCCCTGCCTCGGCTCTGTGGGGACAGGGTGGCCACCACTTGTATCCCTTAATAGGCCAGAAGCCTTCATACCTTTTCCACAGGAAGTAAAAAATGTCAAGGGTACAAGGAAGCAATGCTTGCTTGCTGAGTCTGGAAGCATAAAGGGGGCGTGAAGGAGACACAGAGAAAGAGAGACAGAGACAGAGAAACAGGCACTCTGGAATGAGAGGCTGAGGGCAGCCTTCTCGTGGAGCCGAGAGCTCAGGGCACCAATGGGCTGAGGCACGGCTGACGGCTTTTGGTTTGTGTGTTCGTTTTTGTTCATTTCGGCTTCTCTGACCTGACCTGCAAAGCAGCAGATTTAAACTGAGAAGGATATACTATTTTTTGAGCACCTGCCAAGGGCCAGGCCCAGCATTTGCACTCACAGACCCATTCCTATTTATAACAAGCCTGCACAGTAGCTTTACTTGATCTTTTTTCCTTCTCTTACAGATAAGGAAGCAGGTTAAGTATTTGACCTAGAGTCACATGGCTCATCAATTGTAGACTCAGGATTGGAGTCTAGTCTGTGAGCCCCCAAGTCTGTGTCTTAACCATCATCCTAAAGAGGGCCCTGGAGGGCAGGAGTACAGGATGCCAAAGGTGCCACCTTCCTTCCCCAGGGCAGGCTGTGCCCTGCCAAGGTGCCAGGGCCTCCTGTTCTTTAGCCAGAGTACGAGGCTGCATCCCCAAGGGCCTGGCAAGGCGAAAAAACAAGGGCAAAACCAAACCTGTTTCTAAAAAGTACAATCCAGGTGTCAACTGGGCTCCTCCTGTCCCATAGGATAGACAAGAAATTGCCTTGAAGCCCCAGGGTGGGTGTGGGTGGACGTGGGAGAGACTTATGTCTTCTAGGTCCCACAGCCCTTAGTTTCAGAGCCCTTGATCCCCCATCAGCTAGGATACAAAGCTCAGCCCAGCCAGTGTGCTCCATGAGAAACCCCTCCAGGGTGAAAATTCCATGAAAAGTAGTCAGCTGTGGTCAGGATGAAGCGGGTCCCCAGGGAGGTTCCACAATGGAGTGGCACCACCTCTTCCCCCCACCTCAGCTGTCTTCCAGCTTACTCTCCTCACTCTCTCCTGAAGTTCCAGATCATTTTTCTGGATTATGCAGAGCCATTCCACTCTGCTCAGAGCTTAACCTTAAACTGTCTGAGTCATCGTGGTGCTTAGAGAAATGAAGGGCCATTTTATTTTAGAATTATGAGGCGCGTGGCAAGTCCCTTTTATTGCTGATTCTCTTCCCGCTCTCTTGTTCTGGTTAGGACACCTGAGGCAGATAACCAGTCTCCGCCCAGTGGACTCCACTCATGGCGACCTCATGTGTCAGAGTAGAACTGTGCTTCATGGGGTTTTCAGTGCCTGATTTTTCAGAAGTAGATCACCAGGCCTGTCTTTCGAAGCACCTCTGGGTGAACTCAAACCTACAACTTTTCAGTTAGCAGTAGAGCACTTACTGTTTGCGCCACCCAGGAATTCCCTGAGACAGGAATTTCAAAAGAGATACTGCTAAACACCAGGAGTGGGGCAGGGTGGGGGCGGTGCTCGTGGAGGCAAACCAGAAAATTCTAGATGCGTAAGACCAGGGCTCTGCTTCCCAATTCCTGGCCCACCTGTCCGTGATACAGGTTGGTCTCCACCCTTTGATCCTTCCCAGACCAGGCTGCCCTTACCCAGGGGACTGGTGGGACTGCCTTGATGGCCACAAGAAGTGACTTCACCCTTCAGGTCATCCCCCCCAACTTCTCCTACCCCCTACCCCACCCCCATTTAGGGAAGAGCACTGGAAAACAAAAACAAAAAGTCTCTTAAACACAGAGCGTTCTCTACACAAGCGAGGAGCACAAAGAAGAAAATTGAATAGATTTCTGCAAGTTTCTTCCACTCTGTTTGGGCTGCTGCCTGGGAACCAGAGCCCGTGCGGGCATTTTGGCTGTGGTGCTAGCAGGGGCCCACCTTGGGGTGTCAGGGAGAGCATTGCCCTCAGGGCACTGGGCTTCTGGGGAGGAAGGGATGACTGGCTGATAGGCAGACTGGCCCTCAGGAGGGAGCCATAATGCTATTACGATGTTAATTCTTCTTCCCCAAGCCTCTGTCTCCCCAGTCCTCTAGTCAGGTTGTTGAGGAGGGGGCTTTCTGGGGGTTCATCCCATTCATTCATTCATTCATCTCTCCTCTTAATTTTCACAAACTTTTCCCGAATGTCACCTCTGAACCAAATAGACACTGCACTGGACAAAGGGAAAACCGATGAATCAGAGTGACTGCTTCACAAGGAATTCTGGAGCACTCACAGAGTTAATCTGTGGGCCTTCGGAGAGAGTGGTACTGAAGAGAGTAGCAGACTTGGGTTCAAGACCCAGGTCCTGCACTTACTAGCTGAGCTGCCTTGGGCAAGTTTCTGAAATGCTCTGAGTCTTAGCTTCCTATTGAGTAAGAAGGGGATGTTACCACTTGTCTCCTTTGTGGGGTGGTTGGCAGGATAGATGAGCTCAGGGCCATAAAGCACCGAGTTCTATAGCTGGCATATTGCCGGGGCTCACTGCACTATTAATACGTTCTCCATGGGGCTGCATTGCCAGAGAAAATATAGAATGTCCACTGAAATTTGAATTTCAGATAAACAAATGTTCAGTACAAGTATGTCCCAAATATCAAGCACCCTGCATTTTTGTTTGCTAAATCTGGCAACCCTTCCATGAGGTTGGGTGCCACTGTGTGGAGCTGACTGCCTGAACCTGGGACCATCTCCCACCAGGCTCTGTAGCCACAGGTGTCTCGTGGGTGGCCCTGAAGTTCTCAAGCCAACTTTTTAATCCACTTGAATTAAAGTATAACCATATGCCTCCCAGAATTTTGTAGATAGAAGTGGTTATAACAAAGTGAGTCACATAAAGGGATTAAGCCATTCATATTTATTTACTGAGACACAGCATTGAAGGAGAAGCCCAAAGAACCTGCCTTCCTGGCACTTACAGTCTAGCGAGGGGAGGCAAACTAGATCATGTTAGTAGAGGCACAGGATGATTACACGTTGCGATAAATGCTCTGGACTGAGCGTGAGGGATGGAATGTAGTCAGGTTGAGTTCAGTTGATTTCAAGCGTCGTGGCTCAGTCAGACTGCCTACTGTGGCCCCCGTCGAATGCTGCCCCTTTCCTTCTGTCATCACCTTGGGCAGCTCTTCGTTTTCCAGTCCTCACCCTTCCCCTTTCAGGCTCTTCAGACTCTCCCAGTATTCCTGCTCCTCGCCCCCCCATGTGTGTCAGAGTAGAACGGTGCTCCATAGGGTTTTCAGTGGCTGATTTTTCGGAGGTAGATTACCAGGCCTTTTTCTTCTGAGGTGCGTCTTGGTGGACTTGAACCTCCAACCTTTCAGTTAGCAGCCAAATTGCACCACCCAGGGACTCCCGAGGAAAGCCGCTGTAGCTCCTCTGTTTTTTTTTCCCCTCTGAATCCAGTAAGGAACACCTGGCTTCTTCTGGGAAGGTAAATTCAATACTCATTGTCTAGCATAGTCATTAACATTTGCCGGTATCACTGCTTTATTTACATATACATATTAATTCATAAGTTCATATTTGCAAAGAAGGACCCCTGAGCACTGAACTCCATCCTGGCCCCGGCTCCTCCCACCGTTCTCATCCGATTATTGGCAGGCAGGTGGGCTTTTTCCTGTCAGGTGAGTTCACTAATGAGAGTGGCGAGTTGATGTATTCCTGACGCCCACAGGAACGTGCTCCAAGGTGGGCGCACATTCAGATACAATGTGTGGAAGTGTGGGGGGTGAGGACAGGAGAAGGGGTCATGGAGAGGAGACAGCTTGGTACAAATAGACGGGATGGGAGGAGGCAAGGGAAGTGGGGCTTGGGGTTTGGGAAAGGAGGCCATCGGTGAGGGCTTGGTTAACCTGTAAACCTGGTGCTTCTCCCCACCTCTCACCCTAGCTACTAATGGAGAGGCCTTCCCAGTCATTTCTTGAACCTTATGGGCTGGTTGAGGAGCCCTGGTGGCGCAAAGGTTAAGGCATGGCTGCTAACCGAAAGGTCAGTACTTTGAACCTATCCAGTGGCTCTGTAGAAGAGACCTGGCGATCTGCCCCTGTAAAGTTTAAGCCTAGGAAACCCTATGGGGCAGTTCTGTTCTGTCCTGTAGGGTTGCTCTGAGTTGGAATTGACTGACAGCATACAACAACAGCAGTATGAGCTGGTTACTGGAGGAGGCTGGAGTGATGGGGTGTTTCACCTCCTTGCTGACTTTGGTTCTTCTCCACCAGGCAGGCCTGGGGAGGGTGATTGGGAACCAGGATGTTGCAGCCGAGTGCATTAACCCAGGGACTCTGGAGTTCGCCATGGTACTGCCTCATTTCTCTTGGGCACTCTCTTGACAGAAGGCATAGGGCAAAGCGATATTTTCCATGTGACTTTAAACAATAGGTAGAGCCCACCTGACCTTGGTTTGACCTTGGTTTAAAAGCTGTGAGGGTTACCATTTATTGGGTGTCAAACAGTGTGCCAAGCCTGGGCTGAATGCTGGACACAATTCATCCCGGTTCACCCCCAGCACACCTCTGGGGTTGGGCTCCGAGAGGCTAAGTAACTTCCCAGGTTCACTCCCTCAGCTGGAAAGTGGCTGGGTGAGGGCTTGAGCTCACACCTGTTTGGTCATTCATTCAGCTGCTCACTCTACTGTGGGCACAGAGGAATCGTCCCCGTGGGCCTTTTATGTGTGCTGGTCAGGCTGATAGGCTAGGACAGGGCATGGTCCTCCTACAACCTGCTTGTGTCAGGACCTCAATTGGGGGTGATGCTGGTGAGGGGGGTCTGGTGCTGAGAAAAGCTACTGGGGCAGCACTCTGTCCATGTTAGAGGCCGAGACACCTACAGCAGAACTCGGCTGCTGTGGGTGCCTGAGGCAGAGCTGGGTTTAAGAAGAGCCACAGACTGGAGGTCGGGTGGTCTGGGGTCAGATCCAGGCCCTTCTATTACCACCTGTGGATTTTTAGACCAGTCTCATTGTTGGCTTCCTTGTCTGTGACATCAGGGACAAGTCCAGTGCCTGCTTACCTTCCAGGCACCTGGGTAACACAAATGGTTTGCACTCAACTATTAACCAAACGGTTGCTGGTTCTAATCCACCCACCAGTGCTACAGAAGAAAAAACTGGTTATCTGCTACTGTAAGATTACAGTTGTTGAAAACCCTATGGAATAGTTCTACTCTTTAACACATGGGGTTACCATGAGTCAGAATCGACTTGATGACAATGGGCTTGGTGTTTTGGTTTTGCTGACCTCCCAGGGCTGTTGTGCGGTTGGATGGGTGGTGGCTAAAGAGGAGCTGGGCTAACTGTACGTGCGGAAAGGACTGTTGTCTTGGGTATCTGGACATCACATATGGTTATAAGTTATGAGCATGTGTGTGTGTTCATACCCTTGCTGCCAAAAATATTTAGATAAAACTTACACACACACACAGTTCTTCAAGACTGTAAGTGAAGAAAGTGAAAACAAGAAAAAAATATGATGAAGCCAAGGGTACATTTAATACTAGAAATACATGACATAAGGGCCTGTGTACTTGCTAGAGGTATAACCCTGCAGTTTCTGACAGCCTACACCAAGAAGGAAACGGGTTGGGTTCTGAGTTCCCCAGTGTCCATTGGATAAAAACAAGCAGGTTGTTCTGAAGAAGCAGGCCCTCCTGGCCCTGAACCCTGAGAGCCATGGACACCGTGGGTCCATATGGTGCAGCGTGTTTAGAGAAAATAACTGCCGGCTTCCTTGTTTGCTTCTAGGGGGCCCCCACCCCACCAGAGTGTGGCCAGTGCACAGGGCAGCTCTGAGTTGATAGGCTGCAATGATGCTGCTCTGGGCCGCCATGGCGTCCTGTCACCAGCATGCCCCCCAACACGCACACAAGGCAGGGACCTCTTCTCTGTGCAGCACGTGGCTTGCGCGGTGGCGGGGCGGCAGGGCTGAGGTGCCCTCGCTCCACGAGGCCGGGGCTTGCCTTGCTGAGCCCCTGCTCCCACCCTGGCCAAGCTGCACGGCTGTCACTGCTCACAAGAAACAGGCAGGCTAGCTGTGTGAGTGGGGCACGCCCCAGGACAGGAGCCCTGGGCAGTGACAGTCGGACCGTGTGCAGTCTTCCTTTCCCGGGTGCCTGCTTCTCCGGTGGGTCTGTTCCATTCTCCTTGCCTCTAGTCTATGTCTTTTTAGCTCCCACATACTTTAGTTTGCATGTAGTTTGTGGCTTGCCACTGCTGTCACACAGCTTTGGGGCATTTTCACCTTCTGCCAACACCACAGTCTCTCAGTTCTGCAATCCAAATTCCCAAGAGAAGGGTCTGATTTGGCTAGTTCATCCTTTTCCGCTAAGCCACTTCAGCCAAAAGATGGACTGTCTTTGGGGCAGGTGCCGCCTAGCCTTGACAGCCTCTTGACTTGCTCTGGGCATTTCCAGGGTAGATATGGATCCCCAGCGACTCCCCTGGCCAGCACGCACCCTAATCTACACAATGGGATTGTGAAGGCAGACACTTCTGGGGGCTCCTGTGCAGCTTTCGCTCTTTGGATGATGGGTGACGACAGACTTTCTGACCACCCCAAATCCACGGAATTTCTCGACATCTATTTGGAAGACAACCTGCAGCCCAGCCCAGGAGTGCCCTCGAGGGAACCGAGCAGCCACCCTGAATCTCCTGGACCTTGCAGGGAGCAGACCTGGGCCTTTGACCCTCCTGATTCCAAGGGGCAAGATGCCCCCAGGGGCCCTGACACAGAGCCCGTGCATCTGGAGAGCTGCTCTTCCCAAGGGGAGCACAGGCAGAGAACAACACCCCCTGGGTCTCCTGGAGCCAGCCATCCTCTGGGGAGCCCACAGCAGAGCCAGAGCACTTCCGCCCAGGTCATGTTCTGGGCTGGCATCCTGCAGGCCCAGATGTGCGTCCTTGACCTGGAGGAGGAGCTGGAGAAGACGGAAGGGCTCAGGGCTGAGCTGAGATGCTGCCTCCCCACGGCCCCTGCAGATCTACCCCGCTTCCCCTCCAGCCCAGTGAGTCCCCCGGACTCAGGCCCCCAGCCAAGGTCCCCACCCATGGAGGAGGACTCACGGGAAGACATCAGCAGGCCTGAGGGGGAGAGCCAGGGGTGGCTGAGGGAGGGAATGCCAGGCTCTTCTCCGGAATGGGGTGCCGAGGAGGAGAGTCTGTTCTTCGACAACCCCCTCTTCCTGGAGAGCCCGGGCTCGGAGACCAGCGCTTCCGGAGAGCATGTTTCCTGGAGGTTCCCAGACACCCTTGTGGATGGGAGGACTGAGCCTGAGCACCCACAGACCCAGGAGCCCCCCCTCCCAGGAGGTTACGTTCCCTGGAAGCTGGGAAGTGAGCCAGATTTGGGGGACGGCACAGATGATTCCAGTGGGCACACCGCCCCTCCGGTCCCTGTGCCCATCTACAAAGTACATTCCCTCTCCTGGGCCACAGAGGGCATCACCGAGGGGTCTCCTGCAGCACTTCCGGGCCAGGTGGAGAGTGAGGTAAGGCGAGTCCTGGGAACCCACCCAGGCTGTTCAGGGCAGCGCAGACGGGGAGGGCCTTCTTCTGGGGTCTCCAGGCCCAGAATGCTCTTCTCAGATGCTGGGGTCTTTTGGGATCCTGGGATAATATAGCAGAAAATAAGGACTGGTTTGGCCTTCAGAGTTACAGGAAATATTATTGATGCCATGATGTCACTTGGGAGCCCTGGTAGCTCAGTGGTTAGGAGCTACGGCTGCTAACCAAAAGGTCAGCAGTTGGAATCCACCAGCTGCTCCTTGGAAACCCAATGGGGCAGTTCTACTCTGTCTTACAGGGTCACTATGAGTCGGAATCAACTCGACAGCAATGGGTTTGGCTTTTGATGGCACCTGAATATCATGGAGATTAAGGCCACGAATGCCTCCATCTAGCCAACCCCAAAGGACTACATCTGAGTACATTTGGAGAACAAACAGCTCCTCCAGTTGCAGCCTGTTCCAGGCCATTCTCAGATTCTGCCCTTCCTACTTCCAAAGCATTCCCAGCTGTAACAGGGCAGGGGTCAGCCTGCAAGAGTGACCTCTTCCCCTAATGGGGAGATGTCTGTTTTAGTAGTCCCACCCGCTCTTTTCTTGAGAGATTTCAGCATTTTGTTACTTTGAACTCACCATCTCTCATTCTCCCCCACCGCCCCTCATCAGTAGATCAGGCCCATATGACAATGGCAGGGATCCTTCGTATCAGCTAGGGTGGGGACAGTAGGGAGCACAGTTCTCCCACAGAGACCTCTGCCTAAGAGATAAGGTGGCACAAGATGGCATAGCCGGGGCTGTAACTTTCTAATCTCCCTAATCCCACAGAACAATAGAGAACTATTAGCCAGAGCAGTGCTCATACCTAAACCCCGAGATCAGAGGAGCTCCCTGAGTACTGATTGAAATCCCCTCAACCCATAGGCCGGCCAGGTCCCCAGTGTTGGGTGCTTAGCTATGTCCTGTGGAGGTGCATTCTCTCAGGACCTTCTTGCTGTAGGGGCCTGAGAGGGAGGCCTGTGATCACCATCTTTGGAGCTGGGTTTTGCTTGAGTTCTGGGATGGTAGAGCCCAGCCCAGTGCCTGGGGCCTGTCGCCTCCCTATAACAGCCTCTCCTTGGGCTGGGGCCCCTAGAGGCAGGGCCAGCTGGGTGGACTGGAGGGAGAAGGATGGGGGCAGAGAAAACTAGAGGCCTTTTGGATGTGGGAAAGGCCCTGGAGGCAATTTCTCTCGGGTCAAACCTCTCTCCTCTCCATTTCCTCTCTCCCTAAGAATTCCTCAAGGGACGTGGTTGATCTTGCCCCATCTGCAGCATCTTGTGTGGACAGAGCATTGGCCTGGGAGTCAGGACACTTCGGATCTGGCCCAAGCCCTGCCACACACCCTGTGCAACCTTGGGTAGGTCACTTCCTTCCCTCTCTGGGCCCCACCTTTTCCATCTGTACAAAGAGGAGCATGAACCCAGTGATTCCCAGGGCCTAGCACCAACGTTCCTAGGATGTAGTGTTTCTCTCACGAAGGATTTCTTTTCTGACTGAGAGTCCAGACTGGTGCCATTGTCTCCTGGGCAGGAGGATGGGAAGGGGGGGTGCTTCTGTGTACCTCCTAGTCAGTCTTCCCCTCCCCTCCTTTCCTCCACCCTGCCTGGCTTCTCCCCCTTCTCCTCTCAGGGTCTCCAGGGTTAATGGAAACTCCGTGCTTCTCTCCACAGGCCATGGCCTGCCCAGAGGGTTGGCAGACCGAGGAGGCTTCTTCCTGGCCCCAGGTACCTCTCAGCTCCCAGGACACAGGTGAGACCCAATCTGGGGGGAGGGGATTAGTCTCCTGGGAAATTGGGTGGTGTGAGGCTTTGGGATCTGGAATGAGGACAAAGGTAATTCTTGGGTCCATGGCTATCACTAAGAGGTCTGATTGTATTGTACTGGAGCCAGACAGACTTGGGGGAAATCCTGCCTCTGCCTCTGTGACTTCATCCATAAAACAGGTATAAAAATGCTGATCTTATAGTGCAAATGCAAAAACATATAAAAGAACTAGCATTTTTGATGCCCAATTCTTAGTGGTTCAACGAAAGTCCTGAACCCCTGGTTGCCTTGGGGCTGGAGTCCTGGGAGGCTCTGCCTGCCGCCTCCACATGTGGGAGAGGTCACTGCCTGAGGGAGGGACAAGACATGCTGCCTGGCTCCAGGGGAGGAGTCCTGGGGGGGGGGGGAGTTTCTGGAGGTGGCAGTCCAGGCCGTTCTCCTGGCTCTGCCAGTCCCCTTGACCCACAGCCAGCCTCCCGCCTGTGTGTCAGCCTCGCCCCCACATTCTTCCTTAGGTGAGAGTGATGCTGAGCATCTGCAGGATTCTGCCACCTGCGCCTTGGTCCCTGGCCCCTGGGGGAGCCCAGCTTCTTCGCCAGAGCTGAGCAGCCCAGAGTCTGAGAGCCGAGGTCCTGGCCCCTGGCCCAGCCCTGTGTCCTCCCAGGAGGGGAGCCCCCAGCTGCCATGCCACCACTCAGGTAGCATCGTCCCCAAGAGGACACTTAGTGCTTCACACCTTTCACTCTTGGAGACAGATGGGGCAGAGCCAAGTTCCGTGGAGAAAGAGAAGGCAAGGGAGGCCCCAAGCTCAGAGGAGGAAGTAAAGAGTGAAGACACAGTCAGAACTGCAGAGGCCAGAGCTGTCCAGCTGGACATTCACTCGACTTCTACAGAAGGGTAAGTGTCAGACTAAGTGGCTATCTGGCTTCTAGTTATGGATGCGTGTAAGAATAATCTGATCTGGATGGAGCATGAGAAATGCACACTGGGATTTGACTAAGATTCACTAAACAGGAGTCCCAGCGTGGCACAAACGGTTAAGCACTGGACTACTAGCTGAAAGGTTGGTGGTTCAAACCTACTCAGAGGTGCCTTAGAAGGTCTGGTGATCTGTTTCCGAAAGGTCACAGCCTTGAAAATCATATGGAGCAGTTCTGCTTTGGACATATGGGGTCACCATGAGTCGGAATCTACACAATGGCAACTCACAACATTTACTAAGCCAGGATTTTTTGACTGGGGATCAGCAGAGTTTTGAGAAAGACTGGAGGCTTTGAAAGGACAAGAAATGACAGAGCAGACAGTCACACACTTGGACACAGTTTTGGAATGTGCTCAGGTGGGGCCACATGGGAAGTGCCTAAGGCAGGAGACCAGGAGAGGAGGGAGAGGAGAAGGTGTTCAGAGAACCTGACCAGGGCCATGTGCTTAGAAAAATCGTAGCAGTGTTAGGCAGGTTTGGGGAGTGGAAGGTCAGAGCTTGTGACGTGGGGGTTATGGACTGCTTCGAATTTGAGGAGGTGTCTGGGAGAAATTCACCAAAGAGCTTCGGGCCAGGGTGCTGGCCGGGCTTGCAGGGGAGCAATAAGGGGAACATTTTATTGGAACCCAGGGAATGTACCCCAGGGCCCACAGCAGGATTGAATAACCCTAGAATGGTGGCCAGAGATAGGAATGAGCCAACTGGGAAACCAAACTTGATTTCTTCCTTCCCCAAGCTATTGCTCCAAGGCTGCGGTCTCGGAGGTCTCTACACTGGGAAGGGGGTTTCATTATCTGGTTGCCCAAATAGGGGTACTGAGGAAACTAGGAGGAACCGGGGTGGTTCAGGCTATGGACCTAACGAGCAGTACCTGGAGGGCTAACCCCTCCCATCTCATCATCCTTGGGTGATGGCGACCCAGCATCAGTCAGCACCAGAAGCCAAGGCACCATCTCCCTCATGCACCTGGGAAGCTGCGCTGTCCCTGGAGCTGTTCCGATGGAGGTTTGGTAACCAGAGAAGCCTCTGAGAATCTAAAAAGGAGACATGCATTATACTAGAAGTTAAAGTTAATCTAACTTAAAACGAGTAAGTAAATCCACCTAAAGTGAGAACCATACTTGCATAATAAATAAAGAAAAAAGGTTTAATCAAGGCTTTACTGTTGTTGTTAGGTGCTGCCAAGTTGACTCTGACTCATAGCAACCCAACAGGACAGAGTACAACTGCCCCATAGGATTTTCTAGGCTATAATATTTACAGGATCAGATTGCTTGGCCTCTCTCCCACGGAGCTGCTGGGTGGGTTTCAACTGCTGACCTTTCGGTTAGCAGCTGAGCACTTAAGCGTTGCACCACTAGGGCGCCTTCTTACAGCATCACTTTCATGGACTTCATGAAATTCTCCTGCAAGATTTGTCTTTTCAGTTTTCATTATGTTTGCCCTGCATTGTTGGATGTTTATGAGCCTAGGGAAGCAGTGAGAGGTTATCAGCAGAAGCAGACATTCGTGTTAAGGGGAGAGGGCTGTTCATCTGAAGTCTAATTTTATAAGTGCTCAGTTTATTAGTGAATATTTTCATATTTTGATGACTTTCGCTTGCCTGCACGATACCCATAACTGTGGTAACTTGGATAATAAATATTCAAGTAACTATAAGATCCCAGACCTGGTTATGATGTTGCAGGGGAAACAGAAGAGTCAGCTAGAGGCTGGACTTGGTGACTTCCGAGATTCTGAGTGTTTTCTCATTCTGCCGGGGGTTCCCTGAGGCTGTTGACAGTTGTAATTTGTCACCGTCCCATCCCCTCATGGTAAGGGAGTTACTTTACTGCAGAGCTACTAGATAAGGGATGTGAAAGGTTGAAAGCCCCCTCTTTCCTCCCCCAGCTGTCACCATCCCTGAAGCCACTCTAGCTTCCCGTTCTTGGCCCCGTCTTTACACCTTTCTGAGCTCCAGGTCTAGGAATAGAGACTGGAGCTGTAAGTGGCAGGTGGGAAGGGAGCAAGGAAGCATTATGAGGATGGCAGGATAGGTGAGAAAGATGAACAAATGCCTGCTGAAGTTTGGGGAGATGATGCCACCCCACTTTGGGTGAGATTCAACACCAATGTACGTCTCCAAAAGGCTGATGCACCCCCCATCTGAGGTGAAATAAGCTTGGAACACCCCTGTGGTTTACCTGAGAAAGTACTGAGTACCCAGCTGGGCCTCAAACCTTACTGACCTTGGATGAATTTCCTCCCACTTTGGGTTCTCCTGGTTCCCAGCCCAGGCCAGGTCGGGTCAGGCTGGCTTTGATTCTGCCTTTTCCCTGGGGAGGCTCTGGGCCCAGTTCCTCCCCTACCTTTCAAGGCCTTGAGCTTCAGCTCTGATCCTGAGCTCTGGGCGTGGACTCTAGGATGCCCTTCCATGACTGACCTGCAAAGACACTTGACCCAGGACCCCTGGGTATCTAGCCTAAGTGGCATTGAGAACCTGTGGGAGTCTGAGAATACCAATGGACTCTTCCAGGCTTCCTGAGAACCCCATGCCCCAAGTACAGTCCCCAGAGGAAGGCCAGAGGCCACAGGCTGGAGACAAGCTGGCTAATGGCGTCAGGACCGACAAGGTGGCCTGGAACTTGGCCTCACGCCTCTATCACCTGGAGGGTTTCCGGAAGTCTGAAGTGGCTGCCTACCTGCAGAAGAAGTAAGGGGCCTTGAGCCTGAGTGAGGCTGGAGGTTGAGGCAGGACACAGAGGAGCTGCGATGAGCCCCTCCCCTGGCCACGCTCCCCATCCTTGTTTCCCTCCAGCCCCATCACTGACCTCTCACCCCTTTATTCTTGCATAGTCCCTCCCCATCCTCATCCCTTTTCTCCTTGATCCCTCTCCATCCCTACTTCTTCTCAGCCACACTTGTATCACCTCTTCTTCATGCCCTTGGTCCCTGCTAACAGCCACTGGATCCTGCCACCTTACCCACCTCAGACTCCACATGTCTCTCCCACTCCATGTTAGAGAGAGGTGCCAGCTACAGACCGGACCCTGGCTGCCCCCTTACCCTCCTGGGACCCAGGACCCCGCCTGGCTGTGCCTTTTCCTTGCCCAGTCTGCCCATCAGGCCCCATGATATGTGCAGGCCCTGGGGGCCCCTCTGCACCCGTGCCCTGCAACCCAGGTCTCTGGCTGCAGGCTTCACCCCCATTCTCCTCTGCAGCAATGACTTCAGCAGGGCTGTGGCTGAGGAGTACTTGTCCTTCTTCCAGTTTGGAGGCCAGAGCCTGGACCGTGCCCTCCGGTAACACCTTTGGGCCCTCCCTAGGGAGACGATGGGGGAGGAATGGCTACAGGGCCACGGCACCAGGCCTGAGGCAGCGACCTGATTAAGCCCTAGATCCTGGGGCCTGCAGGGCCCTCTCAGCCTGGGCTCTGCTTGTCTTTGGCCCTCCTTCCCAGGGGCTTCCTCCAGGCCCTAGTGCTCAGTGGAGAGACTCAGGAGCGAGAGCGAATCCTCTACCAGTTCTCAAAGCGCTTTCACCACTGCAATCCCGGGGTCTTCTCCTCAGTAGGTAGGGAAAGGCCAGCTCTGGGGGCAGGGCAGGGGCTTTGGGGTGCCTGGGAGACAGATGGACAGAAGTGTGTCCTCCGTGTTTGCTCAGGCATTCACTGGTATTTCAGTGGTGGTGGCGTACGTGTGTTGGGGTGGGGAAGGGAAACGTTCTGGGGTCCCCCAGCCTAGTGCTGCAGAGGAAGAGCGGCAGTCGTGACTCCAAACAAGCTTCTTCTCTTCTGGCCTCCCGTGGGGCAGATTCTGTGCACACCTTGACCTGTGCGATCATGCTCCTTAACACGGACCTGCATGGACAGGTAAGAGGGTGGGGAGAGGGTCCTGTGGAAGCTGAGGCAGGGGCTGCGGTGGGGGGCCTGGGAATTTCCAGGGGTAGCTGTAGGAGGTGAGTTGAGAGTCCAGGGGTGGGCGTGAGGGGAAGAGAAGACCAGAGGCCTGGGAGGGGGTCAGGGAAGGGCCCTGGGGGTGTGGGCGTGGGGAATAGGCGAGGGCTCCTGAGGGGTTGGGAGTTTATATGATTGGGGTGAGGTGTGACAGCTGCCCCTTCTCTCTGTGGCTACAGAACATTGGGAAAAGCATGAGCTGCCAAGAATTCATCACCAACCTGAACGGCCTGCGGGATGGCGGGAACTTCTCCAAGGAGCTGCTGAAGGTACGGTGGGGCTCTGGACCCAGGGCTCCCTGTCCCCAGGGGAATGCCAAGCTCTGGCCTGGCTCTGCGAAAATATCCTGGAGAGAATGTTGTTGTTGTAGCTGCTGTGGAGTCGGCCCCCGACTCAGGGTGACCCCATGCACAATGGAACAAAACACTGCCTGGTCCTGGGCCATTCCCGTGATTGGGTGAGGATTGTACTGTTGTGATCCATAAGGTTTTCATTGTCTGATTTTCGGAAGAAGATCACCAGGCCTTTCTTCCTAGTTTGTCTTAGTCTGGAAGCTCCACTGAAACTTACTCAACATCTTAACAACATTTAAGCCTCCACTGACAGATGGGTGGTGGCTGTAATGAGATGCATTGGCCTTGTTGAAGGGCTCCTGAGAGTGTGGTCCCTGGCTAGCAGCCTCAGTTACCCTGTGGAATTTGTTAGCAATGCATGTTCATGGGCTCTGCCCTGGACCTGCTGAATCAGACTCATTGGGCTGCAGGTGTTTCCTAGGCTTGCTGAAGTGTGAGCAGCACTGGCTTATTGTTTTCTGAGTGAACAAAGGGCAGAGATCCAAGTGGAGCAAGTCTAGAGCTCAGACTTGGGAGCCTGGTGTTCCTGGGTCTGAGTCCTTGTCTTGGCCACGTCTCCCTTGGCCAGCTCACATTCCTCATGGGGGCATGGCCATCTCACAATGTTGCTGATGAGGTTAAATAGTTTGCCAAGTGCTCGGCACTGTACCTGGACCACAGCATGCTCTCCATAGGCAATCACATCATTTGTTCTTTCATCTACTTAAGAAAAACAAACCAGTTTCCTTTGAATTGACACCGACTCAGGGTGCCCCCATGTGTGTCAGAGTAGAACTGCTCCACAGGGTTTTCAGTGGCTGAGTTTTTGGAAGCAGATTTCTAGGCCTTTCTTCTGAGGTGCCTCTGGATGAACTCGAACCTCCAGCCTTTCAGTTAGTAGCCAAGTGCATTAATCATTTGCAGCATCCAGGGAACATGTATCGAACAGCTACTTTGTGCCAGGCACCTTGCTAGGTACTGTGAAGGCTACAAAAACAAGCAGTATACATCAATACTCCTATATCGTTTCCGAGTTATGGCACATCATCCATCCATTCATTTATTCACTGCACATCTATTGCTGGGGTCGGTGAGCTGGTTCCTTCTCTGTCGGATCGCTCCGGGCAGGGTGGTGTGCGGGTAATTTATTTCCCTTCAAGATAACTGCAGGTATTCCCCGACTGACAACGGGGTTCTGTTCCAATGGATGACCCCATTCTAAGTCGGTTCTGACATAAGTCAAATACCTCAATTTTTTTTTTTTTTAGTTTTTGTTATTATTGCCTTTTATTACCAGTATCTTTATAAATCTGATATTTATTTATCTTTAGAGGTCGTAAACATTACATATAAACTTACAGATATATTTTAATACACTCGTACATACATAAAAAAATACACAAATCATAGAAATTTACTCCGACAATGAAGAATTGTTGGCCAACATTGGCATTTTGTCAGTTGTGGTAATAACTCCACTTGTGGAAGGTTCTGGATCATCTGGATTATCCCTGGAAATCGGGATAGCGTTTCTAGTCAGAAAATTAGTAAGAGTTGTTTGTATGGCCCCTTTCTTTTTTTCTTCATATACCTCGTGGTAACATTTCACTGCTTCCCGAATCTGCCTATTGACTTCAGCAAAGCAATCAGCATTTGGGTCCGTGTTTTCAACTGCCTGAAGCCCCTGATTTAGTTTAGAAAACTAAATCTATACAACAGTGTTTTGAACAATAAATCATAAAATTGAACATCTGTGAGTGAACATCTGAGAATGATAACATCAGCAAATTATGTACCACAACACTATATGTAGTATATGTCATAGTACTAATGATAAGATGTACCAAAAAAATCCCCGACAGTCGTAAGTGTGGTTCATCATAACAAATACGTTGTAAGAAGGGGACTACCTGTGGTTTAGGCCTCACTAAACTCCGGCAGGAACTAGGGTTGTCTTGATCATCTTTATGTCTCCAGCACTCAACACAGTGCCTGGCACATGGCAGATGCTCCATAAATAATGTATTGCATGGAGGAATAGATGGATGAGCTGCTTCCCTGGCTCAAGGCAGAAGGGCAGCTGTGTTTGGGGGTCCTGGAGGAGGCAGGCTGTAGACATGCCCTGGTTCTACCTCTGCCAAACAGAGGGGGCCTCACAGGCCCTAGGCTCACCTACCCACCTGTGTGCTTCTATTCCAGGCTCTCTACTGGTCTATCCGGAGTGAGAAGCTCGAGTGGGCTGTGTAAGTGCGGGCCCTTCCCTTCTCTTCCTGGCCCTCTTTCGGTCCAGCTGAGAGTCCTGTCTCTGGGCCTGTCTTCCCTCCACCTGCTCACCTGGGAGTTGGAGCAGTTCAGGGCCCTGGATAGTGCTCCCAGCTGAGTGGCTCGGGGCCTGGAGCAGGGCACTGGTCCAATCTCAGAGAAGGGTGGAGGAGCCCAGGTACTACCCGGAGGAGCCAGAGGTAGCAAGGGGGTAGGTATAGTTGTGAGTCAGGGAATTAATGGGTTGCCTTGGAGAGTTGACTTCTTTTGGGGGGCCCTTGGGTGTGGATCCCTAGCAAAAGAGGGGGCACGAGGCCCTGGGAGACAGTGGGCACCTCCTGATGGTCTTGTGCCCAGTCAGTCCTCCCAGCCTGATTCTTTCATGTCAGGGATGAAGAAAATGCAGCCAGACCTGAGAAGGCCAGGCCGTCTGCCCCAGCTGGCAAGATGAGCAGCCCCCTCCTCCAGCTGGCCCAGGACCCCACGGTGCCCACCTACAAGCAGGGCATCCTGGCTCGGAAGATGCATCATGATGCGGATGGCAAGAAGAGTGAGTGTCTGCTGCCCTGTGGCTGTGTGTGGGTGTGTGTGTGCCAATGGACAGGACAGGCGTGTGCACATGTCGAGGCCAGGCAGCATGCCTTCCTTCCTGAGCACGTACTGCGTGCTGAACATGGGCCAGGTACGGGAAGGAGGGAGGGAAAGCAGAGATAAAACATGTGGTTCCTCCCTGTCCTCAGAGAGCCTGTGGTTACAGCAGAAATTAGCTGAGTACACCAATGTCTGCAGTGAAAGGAGAGGGTTTGGGGGAGGGAAAGGTTTGGGTTCTGGCTTTGGGGGTGGATGTGGTGGGAAGTGATAGGGAAGGATTCTGGAAACGATGGTGTCTGAACTGAGCCTGGAAGGCTACAAGGGTGTGGATGCTCGAAGCTGGGAGAGGACGTCCCCACACAGGAAAGAGCAGACAGAGTTTGCTCAGAACATAGGGCGTCTCAACCAGAACGGTGGGGAGGTGCATTTGGGGCACAATGCGGGGTTCTGAGCTTGGGCCTCCTTCCGGAGATTTTGAGCAGGGCAGCAACATGACTGGAGTAATGTTCTAGGCAGATTAATCAGGACTCACGATATAGAGTAGATAGAATGGGGGAGTGGCAACAGGAAGGGAATTAGCAATCATCTGCGAGAAGCTACAGGGACATGAGCCAGGCCCTGGTGTTGTGGCCACAGGGAATCAGGCCTTCTGTCAAAGGAGCTTAGATTCAGGAGCAGGAATGGGTCCCCAAACAAGACCAGGGTGCCGGGCAGTAGAGAGGAGGCGGGTGCAGGGGAGGGGCAACCTAGCAGTTGGTGCCCAGAGTGGGGTACACAGGGATGGATGCATGCCCTCAGGAAACCCCTCTGGATGGGTACACAAAGGAGGAGCCAGAACGATGTCTGGGTGGAACTGTGCTTGTGGGTGGTGTGTTTGCATTTGGGGTTGCGGACATGTGTTTGGGGAAGGGTGGTCTGTATGAACATCTGCATTCGTACAAGCACGATTGCCTGTATGTGGAGAGACTGTGTACATGTGTGACTGGATGAGCTTGTGTTGGTAAGCATATGTGTGTGTAAATGTGGATGGGGTGAATCCTGGTGAGAGACTGGAGGTGGCATTGGAGGGTGGGGACTCAGGGACTATGTTTGCCCATGTGTGTGTCTGAGTGTGTGTCACTGTGTTTGAATGGGGGTGTGGCCACCCAGCTTTGTCTTCTGCTCCTGGAGCAGCACCTTGGGGGAAGCGCGGCTGGAAGATGTTCCACACCTTACTGCGAGGGATGGTGCTCTATTTCCTGAAGGTAGGAAGGGAGTGGACACCCCTAATGGGGCAGAGTGGGGAACAGGGAAGGGCCAACTGTTGGGAGGGTGGGCACTGGATAACCTCTTCTGAGCCCCTGTGCCCTACGGCAGGCAGAGGACCACTGTCCTGAGGGGGAGAGTTTGGTGGGGCAGATGGTGGACGAGCCTGTGGGAGTACACCATTCGCTGGCGACCCCTGCCACCCATTACACCAAGAAGCCACACGTCTTCCAGCTGCGTACTGCCGACTGGCGCCTCTACCTCTTCCAGGCACCGTAAGTCCCTGGGGTGGGAGATAAGCAGCAAGAGCACAGACTCTCTGTGCCCACTTAGCCTTCCTCTCCTCTGACTCCCAACTCACACCTTTGATGCCTGCTGGCTCTGGCCATGGTGGGAGCCACTGTCCTTACCAAGAATACCTTAGAATGTTGCAGCTAGAAGAGGTCATAATACCAGTTGGGTAGAGTCGATTCCAACTCATGTTGCTGTTGTTTGGTGCCATCAAGTCAGTACCAACTCATAGCAACCCTGTGTACAACAGAACTAAACACTGCCCAGTCCTGCTCCATTCTCACAATCGTTGCTATGCTTGAGTCCACTGTTGCAGCCACTCTCTCAATCCATCTCATTGAGGGTCTTCCTCTTTTTCATTGACCATCTACTTTACCAAGCATGATGTCTTTCTCCAGAGACTAGTACCTCCAGATAACATGTCCAAAGTACACAAGATGAAGTCTTACCATCCTTGCTTCTAATGAGCCTTCTGGCTGCACTTCTTCTAAAACAGGTTTGTTCATTCTTCTGGCAGTCCATGGTATATTCAATATTTTTCACCAACAGAGGCATCAGTTCTTCAGTCTTCCTTATTCACTGTCCAGCTTTCACATGCGTATGAGGCAATTGAAAATACCATGGCTTGGGTCAGGTGCACCTTAGTCCTCAAAGTGATGACTTTGCCTTTTAACACTTGAAGAGGTCTTTTGCAGCAGATTTGCCATCTTTTGATTTCTTGACTGCTGCTTCCATGGGCGTTGATTGTGGATCCAAGGAAAATGAAATCCTTGACACCTCCAGTATTTTCTCCATTTATCATGATGTTGCTTACTGGTCCAGTTGTGAGGATTTTTGTTTTCTTTATGTTGAGGCGTAATCCATACTGATGGCTGTAGTCTTTGATCTTCGTCAGTAAGTGGTTCAAGTCCTCTTTGCTTTCAGCAAGCAAGGTTGTGTCATCTGCGTATCACAGGTTGTTAAGAGTCTTCTTCCAATCCTGATGCCCCATTCTTCATATAGTCCAGCGTCTCAGATTATTTGCTCAGCATACAGATTGAATAAGTATAGTGAAAAACAGCCCTGACACACACCTTTCCTGATTTTAAACCATGCAGTATCCCCTTGTTCTGTTCAAACGACTACCTCTTGGTCTATGTACAAGTTCCTCATGAGCACAATTAAGTGTTCTGGAATTCCCATTCTTCGCAATGTTATGCATAATTTGCTATGATCCACACAGTTGAATGCCTTTGCATAGTCAATAAAATACAGGTAAACATCTTTCTGATATTCTCTGCCTTCAGCCAAGATTCATCTTACATTAGCAATGATATCCCTCACTCCACATTCTCTTCTGAATCTGGCTTGAATTTCTGGGAGCTCCCTGTCGATGTACTGCTGCAATGGTTTTTGAATGATCTTCAGCAAAATTTTACTTGCATGTGATATTAATGATATTGTTGAATAATCTCCACATTCTGTTAGGTCACCTTTCTTTGCAGTAGGCACAAATATGGGTCTCTTACAGTCAGTTGACCAGGTACCTGTCTTCCAAATTTCTTGGCATAGACGATTGAGCACTTCCAGTGTTGCATCTGTTTGTTGAAACATCTCAGTGGGTATTCTGTCAATTCCTGGAACCTTGTTTTTCGTCAGTGCCTTCAGGGCAGCTTGGTTTCTCATACAAAAATGTATACATACATTGCTATGTGACTCTGATTGCTCTCCGTATACTGTGACAACACACTTCTTTCCACCCCTGATTTCCCGTATCCATTCAGCCAGCTCCTGACCCTCTCTGCCTTGTCATCTCACCTCCGGACAGGAGCTTCAGGGCAGCTTGGACTTCTTCCTTCAATACAATCGGTTCTAGATCATTTGCTACCTCCTGAAATGGTTGAATGTGGACCAGTTCTTTTTTTGTACAGTGACTTTGTGTATTCCTTTATCTTCTTTCGATGCTTCCTGAGTTGTTCAATATTCTGCCCATAGAATCCTTCAGTATTGCAGCTCGAGGCTTGAATTTTTTCTTCAGTTCTTTCAGGTTGAGAATGCCGAGCGTGTTCTTCCCTTTTGGTTTTCTAACTCCATGTCTTTGCACATGTCATTACAATATTTTACTTTGTCTTCTCAAGCCATGCTTTGAAATCTTCTGTTCAGCTCTTTTACTTCATCATTTCTTCCATTCTCTTTAGCTATTCTATGTTCAAGGGCAAGTTTCAGAGTCTCTTCTGACATCCATTTTAGTTTTTTCTTTCTTTCCTTTTTAATGACCTGTTGCTTTCTTCGTGTATGATGTCCTTGATGTCATCGCACAACTTGTCTAGTCTTCGGTTATTAGTGTTCAGTGCATCAAATCTGTTCTTGAGATGGTCTTCAATTTCAGGTGAGATGTACTCAAGGCCGTATTTTGGTTCTCGTGGTCTTGTTTTAATTTTCTTCAGCTTCAACTTGAACTTGTATATGAGCAATTGATGGACTGTTCCACAGTCAGCGCCTGGCCTTGTTTTGACTGATGATATCAAGCTTCTCCATCATCTCTTTCCATAGATGTAGTCGATTTGATTCCTGCGTATTCTATCTGGTGAGGTCCACGTGTGTATTCGCCGTTTATGTTGTTGAAAAAAGGTGTTTCCAATGACTAGGTTGTTGGTCTTGCAGAATTCTATCATGAAATTTTTGGCATCGTTTCTGTCACCAAGGCCATATTTTCCAACTACTGATCCTTCTTTGTTTCAAACTTTCACATTCCAATCACCAGTAGTTATCAATGCATCTTGATTGCATGTTTGATCAATTTCAGATTGCAGAAGTTGGTTAAACTATTTAATTTCTTCAACTTTAGCATTAGTGGTTGGTGCTTAAATTTGAATAATAGTCGTATTAACTGGTCTTCCTTGTTGTTGTTTGCCATCAAGGTGATTCTGACTCAAAGCGACTCTATAGGACAGAGTAGAACTGCCCCATAGGGTTTCCAAGGAGCAGCTGGTGGATTCGAACTGCTGACCTTTTGGTTAGCAGCCTGAGCTCTTAACCACTTCACCACCAGGGCTCTGGTCTTCCTTGTCACTGACAGCATTGTACTTCGGGATAGATCTTGAAATATTCTCTTTGATGATGAATGTGATGCTGTTCCTCTTCAGTTTGTCATTCCTGGAATGGTAGACCATATGATTGTCTGATTCAGAATGGCCAATACCAGTCCATTTCAGCTCATTAATGCCTAGGATATCCATTTTTATGTGTTCCATTTCATTTTTGATGACTTCCAGTTTTCCTAGATTCATACTTTGTACATTCCACGTTCCAATTACTGATGGATGTCTGCAGCGGTTTCTTCTCATTTTGAGTCATGCCACATCAGCAAATGAAGGTCCCGAAAACTTTACTCCATCCATGTCATTAAGGTCAACTCTACTTTGAGGAGGCAGCTCTTCCCCAGTCGTATTCTGAGTGCCTTCCAACCTGAGGGGCTCATCTTCCAGCATTATATCAGACAATGTTCCGCTGCTATTCATAAGGCTTTCACTGGTCAGTTTTTTCAGAAGTAAATCGCCAGGTCCTTCATCCCAGTCTGTCTTAGTCTGGAAGCTCCACTGAAACTTGTCCACCTGCTGGCATTTGAAATACCAGTGGCATAGCTTCCAGCATCACAGCAACACACAAGCCACCACATTACAGCAAACTGACAGATGAGTGGTAGACTGACTGACTCATGGCAACCCCATATGTGTCGGAGTAGAGCTGTGCTCTATAGGGTTTTCAGTGGCTGGTTTTTCAGAAAGAGATCCCCAGGTCTTTCTTCTGAGGTGCCTCTGGGTGGACTCGAACCTTCAGGTTTGTGGTTAGCTGCTGAGCTTGTTAGCCATTTGCACCACCTGGGGACTCCTTGAAGAGGTTGTAGGGATGGCACATATGAAGCATGCATGCCCCTGCTCCTCTCCTCTGCCCTTGGCAGACGTTGCCAATGGACCAAAGTGTTGCTTTTAAGCCCAGATTACGCCTCACCATTCTGAATAGAGGAAGTCACTAATAATGGATCGTTTTGGGCACTTAATGTAAAGTGTGTTGCCTTCCTGCATATTCCTCATTGACATGTGAAAGAAACCCCCTGAGGTCAACCACCGTGCTAGTGGCAGAGCTTCTGGCTTTTTGAGGTTCTGAGTTGGCCTGTGACCTGAGGGTCTGGATGGCTCTGCAGATCACAGGAGGTTGGGGGTGGAGGTGGGGCAGGTGACAGGACCGACTCTGTGGCCCTGGGCACCAAAGATCTCCTCTGCTGCAGCACTGCCAAGGAGATGAGTTCCTGGATCGTGCGCATCAACCTGGCCGCCGCCACGCACTCGGCGCCACCCTTCCCCGCCGCTGTGGGCTCCCAGCGCCGATTCGTGCGGCCCATCCTCCCGATGGGCCCGGCCCAGAGCTCCCTGGTACGACCGTCGGGAAGGGGCTGGAGGGCGAGGCGGGGGGTGGGGGTGGGGATTTCCACACCGGGGCCAGAGGATGGGCGGGGTTGGGGTGGGCGAGGGAGGTGTGCACACCTGGGCTTGGGATGGGCAGGGCGAGGAAATAAAGGGGAGGTGGTTTGCACACCTGGGCCGGGGAACCCGCAAGGCAAGGGCGGCTGCCGTGCCACACAGGCCCTTGGCACAGCTGCCCCCACCGCCTCCCGCTCCCCAGGAAGAGCAGCATCGATCCCATGAGAGCTGCCTGGACGCTGCCTCCGATGACCTGCTGGATCTGCAGAGAAGCTTACCCGAGCGGCGGGGCCGCAGCCGCGACCTAGAGGAGTACCGCTTACGGAAGGAGTACCTGGAGTACGAGGTGGGCGCCTGAGTCTCGCCCCTCACCAGGGCCTCTGCCTGGCCCTGCGGCCCTGAGCCGCCTCCCTGCCTCTCGGCTGGACCCTCTCCCGTCCTCTCGTGGCTGCGCCCGTCCTTGCAGCCTTCACTCCCCTTAGCACGACGCGCAGGGCGGGTAGAGGTGCTTCACACGGGCCTGGGTGAGCTGTCTGCATAAATGCTTGTGCACACACGCGCACACGTGTGCAGGCGCATGCATAAATGTGTGTTCGTGTGCAGGCAACCCCTTTACATTTTGTCCTGGAGGCCTAAAGCAGCTATTTGGAAACAGAGGGGACAAGTTATCTTTATCATTATTTTTCTCTTAAGAGTTTATTTAACTTTTTACTCATCCTAAATTGAAAGACAAAAATTGTGTTTTATCTGACTATTCCCCCTTATGTCGTTACATTCTAAATAATAGAACAACCACATTCTAAATTCTAATAATAAGTAGTATAGACACGCTGGAGCCCTGGGTGCTTAAGCACTGCTTGGCTATTAACTGAAAGGCTGGTGAACCTACTGGCTGTGCTGTGAGAGAAGGACCTGGGGACCTGCTCCTGTAGAGATGACAGCCTACGACACCCCATGGGGCAGTTCTACTCTGTCACAGAGGTGGTTAGGAGTCAAAAGCCGACACAATGGCATCCAGCAACAACCTAGGCACACTCCATGGACTATCTTACTTAATTATCTCACAACATGGCTAGGTACTATTATCCTCATTTTACAGAGGAGAAAACTGAGGCACAGAGAGGTTACAAAACTTGTCCAAGATCACCCAGCGGGGAGAGGAGCCAGGAACTGAACACACACAGGCTCAGCCACTACACTCTTGCGTGCCTGATAAATTGACACGCTACTCCAATTATGTATGTGCCTCCTTTATGCTCTTAACTAAGGAATGGCCATCTTATGATCTTGGCATCTCTGTGATAGGTGCCAGCAGGTTTTATTCCCTCCCCTTCTAGAAACACGCCTGAATTCTGTTTTGGCTTCATGTCAGCGTGCATTCAGCGACTCTGTGACTGAGTGCTCGCTTCAGGGGTCCTGGGCATCCTCTGGGCTGGGTGTGGCCTGTTGGGCAGGAAGGGTTGGTGAAGTGCAGTGTGAGGACAGAGGGGATCAGAGGCAGAGACCAGGGAAGGGGCTGTCAGCATCGATTCCTGTCTCCGCCCACTGGGCCTCATGTGGCCCCTCTCCCTCCCTTTCCTGGCCTGTCTTAAAGCTCCTTGCCTATTCCTTGGGGTTTTTGGTTGAATACATGATTGTGAGCACACCACTTCCCAGAGGCCTTGAGGTGTGGCCAAAGGGACCTGGATCTGCCCTCAGAATTCCAGCCTTTCCCTGCCACTGACCAGCTGTGACCCTCCCTACACCTTATCTTCCTTCTTCATAAAACCGAGACAGTGGTTCATGCCCCAGCCAACCTCACAGGGCTGTGATGAGTATCCAGTAGGGTGGAGGGTGGGAAAGCACTTTGCAAATCGGGTACTGAAGCCAAAGGCTGCCCGGATGCCTTAGGAGTGTTAAACAGATGAGGCAAGTTAGCATTGCCTGCTGCAGATGCTAATTAGTAAATGTTTTTCAGACTGGAGCCCTGGTGACTCAGTGGCTAAGCATTCAGCTGCTAACCAAAAGGCTGGCAGTTTGAATCCACCAGCCACTCAATGGAAACTCTGTGGGGCCAGTTCTGCTCTCTCCTATAGGGTTGCTATGAATTGGAATCAACGTGACAGCAGTGGGTTTGGTTTTGGTTTATTCAGACTCAGTTAGGGTTCAGTACAGCTGAGAGCTCCTTATGTCTAGTGCTGCATAGGTCGTAGGTATAGTGGGCTACACATCTTTTAGTTTCTTGGAGATAGAGCACGTTATAGAGATGTGAGTTACAGCACGACAAGGTGTGCTGATTAGACAGGGCTGAGCTGACCTCTGTTATGATACTATACAGATAACTACAGTGTTATAATAGGTTGCCATTGTGCTCCGCAAAGTCTGGTTGTTCAAGCCCCTCCAGAGACACAAGCTGTTGTCCAGCGCTCTGCAGAGGGCTTTATCACCGTAGCTTCATACAGATGTGAGCTGACCCTCACGATTCAGCTGCCTCCCTGCCTAGAGACAGGTGCGTGCTAAGGAGGTGGGCCTGTGTGTTGCAGAAAACCCGCTATGAGACGTACGTGCAGCTGCTGGTGGCCCGTCTACACTGCCCCACTGAGGACTTGGACCCGTGGGAGGAGCAGCTGGGGAGGGAAGCTGGAGGCACCCGGGAGCCCAAGCCCAGCCTGAAGAAGTCCCACTCAAGCCCATCCCTGCACCAGGACGAGGCCCCCACCACAGCCAAGGTGAAGCGTAACATCTCAGAGCGCAGAACCTACCGAAAGATCATCCCCAAGCGGAACCGCAATCAGCTGTGAAGCCAGCACTGCAGCTAGCACCACCTCTCAGATACTGGCCCTTGCTCTGGGGTAGACTTGAGGTGTAACTTGGAGGGGCCCTATTTCAATGAGCTCATGAGAAGGGATACGGTACCTGTCCCTTCCCACCTAGAAGGGAACCCGTGTCCTCAGATTCCCTGTGGAAGGACAACCCTTCGTTTTCCTGTGGTCCTCATTCCTTCACTCACTGGCGCTTTCCCAAAACTGCTGGACCCTTTCCCCCATGGAGCCCTTCAGCTGCCCCAGGCCCTGGCCACTCCTGAGGGAGTTGAGGACTTGGCTCCACTTCCCGAGGTCTTCTTATCTCACCCGCCAGCTTCCCTTCCTTAGGCACGATCCAGAGCTGTCCATTTCCCAGGCCTGGTGAGGAGCTCAGCCCTTGTTTGGGAATCAGAGCACAAGTGGGTCCCTGGGCTTCTGGGAGATCACAGTGGCAGCAGAGGCCTCTGGGAAGTCAAACTAGGAGAGCAGCAGCCCTGAGGATGGTCTTGCCTCAGGAATGAGGTGCCCTGCTAGGGGAGGCCCAGGAGAGAGGACTCACAGTAGACACCAACCAGCCTGTCTTGCTAGAGCCTGCCCACCAAGAGGGCAGCCTTGTGGGCAGGGGCAAGGGCTTCAGCAAGCTCCAGGGCTCTGGGAGGCTGACTCTGGGGCCCCATGTGTCTTTGTCTTCTTCGGCTCCTTTTCCACCACAATCATCTATGAACCCAAGCAGATGCGAGAGGCCCTGGCCTTACGCGCCCAATTGCTGATCAACAGAGCAGAGCCGAGGGCTGCCTGTGAGTGAGGGCTGGAAGGGGTGGGGAGCTTCCAGAGCTCTGTGGAGAGCCCTGGGGCCCTGGGAACAAGGGGCCTTTGTTTCCTCAGAGCAGGGAAAGAGGTTCTCCAGGTTCATACCCCTTGGGAGGGTGGTAGAAGTGGTAACATTTGGTGGTGGTGGTGGTGGTGGGGTCCTCCCAGGCTGGAGCCACAGCTGAGATTTGTGAGGGAGGGATGGGGGGTTGGAGACCTGGGAGGCCAGGCGAGGCCCAGGTCAGGCTTGGGATACCCCTGTGGTTCAGCAGGTCTGAGAAAACCCCTCCATGCCCCCTTGCCACACCCCACATCCCTAAAAGCCCCACTCCCGTGGGCACTAGGCTCCCTTCTGGCCAGCTCATACCACCCCTAGCCAGCTCACAGGGGGCTTAGCTGCCCTCCCCCGAGAAATCCCAGGGCACTGCCCTCTGGCTGTCTCCCAGCTGGGCCTGTTCTCTGGGGGAGGTTCCGGAGACTCAAGGACTGGAGCCTCTGCTGTGGGAAGGAGGCTGGGCTGGAGGGAGTGGCCGCCATTGTCTCTGTTCAGCCAAGTGTGCGGCCGGGCTGTCCGCCAAGAGGGGGCCTCTCTGCTGCCCACTGGCTGCCTGCTGGCTGACGCCCTGCCTCTCCAGCCTTCCTGCTGGCCAGCCTCTTCCTTTCTGATGCTTGTTAGCCAGTCCCTCAGCTGGGGACTGGCCCTTGGGGCCATGCAGGGACTCTGGCTGAGCCATGCACCCAACGAGTGCACAATAAATACAGGCCGACAAAGGAAGAGGTGTGTGCAAGAGTGTGAGGAGGGAGGGCCGGGCAGTACTGGGTGGTCAGGTCCATCTGGAGTGTGGTGGGCTGCTTCCCTTTTTGTCCCCGTGTACGTATGGGTGTCCACGTGTGCACAGTCGTGTGTGCGTGTGCTGCAGGACTCACACATTCATAGCTGGAGGGGACATCAGCATCCTTTATGCATCACTCGCTCATTCATTCGCTCATTTCACAGATATACACAGCACTTTTGATAAACCAGCACTGGGGGACTCCAAAATGAATTGGGAGATGGCAGTCTTGCCCACTGGCTCCCAGCTGTCAGTCTAGAGATGCACTTTACCATGCTGGGGAAGCAGACTGCAAAGACATTCCCGCACCATACCCAGGATTCTCATTCAGTAGGTCTGGGTCAGGGAGAGAGATCTATTTTTAAAGTTCCTGGCGTAACTGATGTGTAGTGGGAGTAAGAGTCACGGCAGTGTCCAGTTGTCTCATCTTATTGAGGTGAAAACTTAGCATAAGACCGGTGTGGTTTGGCCAGGACTGATGCTGAGCAGATGAATGGTCTTGAGTAGGTGACTCAACCTCACTGAACCTGTATCCTTATTTCTAAAACCAGAATAAAAGGTAGAGGTTTGCCTGCGTGCGTGCGTGCGTGCGTGTGTGTGAGATACTTTGATACTTCAATGCCCTTTTGTCGTGTAAAGCGGGCACCTCCCTTTTGCCTGGGCACATAAAGCCTTCAGAGCCAGGGTGATGGTGGATGCCTGGCCTCACCGATCAATGTTGCCCAGGGCCCTTGCTCCTTTGTCTGGAGGGGCTTCCAAGGTGGAGACTGGGTTGCTGAGCTGCAGTTATGACATATGGCCACTCGGGGGCAGCATTGCATCTTCCTAGCTGCCAGCAGCCCAGGTCTCCAGCTGCAGAGCTGCGCTCATTGGAAGGATAGGAACTTAGTCTTCGTGCCCCTGTGTCATCAACAGAACCAGGACCTTCACTCCCCAAGCCCACAGTGGCCAGGCCAGGATTCCCACCTCGGGGGAAGTCTTTCCCAGACAAAAGGTTGGGACTCTGATATCTTTCTGCAGATGCAGAGGAAGAAAGAAGTTTCTGGAGCCTTATGGGGACAGCTCAGAGCTCCTCACAGGATGGCTCCAGGTGACTCAAGAAAGTAGAAGCTGAGTGATCACCCAGCCCCAACCCCCAGGGTATAGGACAGATCAAACCATCACAAGCCCCCACCCCACCCTGTTTTCCCAGCTGTATAGTGGGTTGTTCCAGCTCTTTGGAGAAGGGGATAGGCCGCGGCTCTTGGTGATGATCTCAGCTCAGTAAGGGCGGTTGAAGTTTGTCTTCAGTGTCTGCCACCCTAGGGAAGCTCAGCCCCAGGGCCCTGGGCCTGCTGTGGTCAGCGTGGTAGCCCTGCCATACCTCTTCCCGTCTCTCATGGTCCTGCTTGTGCCAGCTTTCTGCTAACGGCTTTCATGTCTGCTGTTTGCCAGACACCACAGAAGATTTAAAAATCACCAAGGCCTGGGGCCTGGGGCCTTTCCTCTGGGAACTCAGAGTCTTCTGGGGATAGAGATAAGTGGCATGTGTAGGGGCTTGAAAGGAGCTGGGCTGGCAGGTGGGGGTGGAGGTGTGGGGAAACATGGCTAGAAGGATGGGCTGATGTCAGATCATACAGGGCCTTGAATGCAAGGTCAACAGTAGTATTTAGCTGACCAGGAGGGTGGCTTTTCGGGAATGTGCAGTGTAGTTCTCAAGCTGAGGGGTGACAGGCTCACGACTTGGGAGATAGCCTGAGTTTTGCTTCATGAAGGCAAAATGAGTTGAGTGAGTAAGGAAGGCCAACTGGAAGGGTTCAGAATATGACCTGGAAACACTGTACTATTTGTACCACTTGTCTGTGAGTCTGCACTTATTTGGGGGGCAGTGGTGGTTCAGTGGTAGAATTCTCGCATTCTGTGTGGGAGACCGGGGTCCCATTCCTGGCCAGTGCACCTCCAGTGCAGCCCGTCAGTGGAGACTTGCGTGTTGCTGAACAGATTTCAGGGGAGCTTCCAGACTAAGACAACTAGGAAGAAAGGCCTGGTGATCCACTTCAGAAAATCAGCCAGTGAAAACCCCCTGGATCACAGTGCTTCGATCCTCTCATGCATGTGGTCTCCATGAGCTGGGGGCCAACTCAACGGCGGCTAGCAACAACAAATTTATTTCAAAAGAAAAGAGGGAAGAAGGACTATGGCCTGGAGCCTTGGGATGGCCCTAAGACAACACGGACCACCTGGACACCCACGCTGCCTCTTCCTCCTCTGACCTCCGCCCCACGACGCACATGCTCACAGGTGTTTACGGGTTTGCTGAACGGCTGCAGAGCTACACTGTCTACAGTGGCTCCTCACCGCTGTTCCTCTGTCAACACGTTTGTCTCCAGCTTTTCCTGGTGCCGTACCTCCTCATCTGCCAGTGGCTCACACCTTTGCCTGTCCTGTTCCACTTCCCTCCTCTGCATGCCCGGGATTGACCCCTTCCCCTGTGCCCTCAGACCATCACCTCTTCTCCTGCCTGCCATGGACCTCTGTCCTTCAGGGGACCCATCTGGGGTCTTTGGGCCTATTGTCTACCCTCTCCATTATCTTGCCTCACACACATCTTCAGGTATCACCATCATGAGGAAAAAGAAAACTAAAAGGTTGCTTCCTGTTGCTTCCTGTAGCTGAGACCTGTGTCCTCTAGATGAGCTCACAGAACATATGGTCTTTGCCCACTGTTTCCCTCCTTCACCTGGCTCTCGTTCACGCCTTGAAAACTGGCTTCCACCCAACTCTGCCTGAAAGGTCACCCCTAGGGTCACCAATGACCCTCGGTCACTAAATCCAATGTTTTCAGCCTTCATTCCCCTTCACCTTTCAGAGACCTTAGGCCCTGCTGGACACGTGACCTGTCCCAACCCTGCATCACATCCCGGGTGCTCACCAAGCCCAGCAGGATCTGGCCTTGGCAACAAGGCCGTGTTTGGCCAATGCCTTTTCTAACTATTTGACCTCGGGCCAGTTACTTAACCTCCTGTGCTTCAGTTTGCTTATCTATAAAATGGGGATAATAACAGTACTTACCTCACAGCGACCTTGTGAAGCTAAGTGACATTATGCAGGTAAACACCTGAGAACAATGCCTGGCACGGGAGGAAAACCTGGTGAGTTAGCTATTAGTGTGGCCTTACCTCAGGCATCCTCGCCTGCTTTTCTGGGCTCTAGCTTAGGTTCTGCCCTCAAACATGTAAGTCCTGCTTTGATGCTGGGCCGCTGCACTTGGCTTTCGGAAAGTCTGCCTGGAAGTTGCAAGTAACAAACCTTAGCTCAAATGAGCTTTAGTAGGAAAGGAAATTGATTGGCTCCAATAACTGGACAGCTCATGGCCAGGTTCGGTGAGGCTTACTGTAGGGCTCTACATTGGGCCAGGACTCCATTTCTCTCTTGCCCTCCCAGGGCTCTGTCTCCCAGGCCTAGGAGCAGGAACAACCCTCATGGTACCAAGATGACACCAGTAGCCCCTGAGACTCCCTTTTCCTGCTACAAATCTAGAAGATATCTGCTTCCTGGAAATTTAAAATTCTTGTCCAGATTCCTGAATCTCCTTGGGTGGCCTGCCTCAGCCATGTGCCCATCCCTGAACCGATCACCAGGGCCAGTGCCTAGGATAAGCAGAGCCTGCCTTTGGAGAGATGGGGTGGTAGAGATAATACCACCCAGAGGCTGGGAACAGCCACCAAATGTTGAGAAATTTCAAGGACTACTAGGACAGGGAAGGGGTAAATCAACTTACTAGTTTCCAAATGCCACCTCCTCCAAGAAGTCTTCCCTGAGTAACTCCTCACCCCAGTTTATTTCTATCACATCAAAATCTGTAATCTTTTACATTTTTTATTTTCTTTCTTTGTATGTTTGGTCTCAGTAGAACATAAGCTTCACAAGGGCGGGGAAGCGGGAATGTTGTTTTCTGTTATTTCCCTGGGGCCTATATAGGGCTGGCATCTAGAGTTGAAAGAACGAAAGTTTTAAAACTCTCTTCCCTCTGCTTCCAGCACTCCTCATTCTCCTGGTTCTCGTACTTTCTAGGATGCTCTTTTTCTGCTACCTTCTCTTGCTCCCCACTCCCCTAAACTCAGCCTTTCCACAAGATTTAGCCTCAGAGATCTCATTAAGGTAGCTGCAGAGCCTTCAGGATAGCTTCTAAGAAAACAGTCCCCAAATCTAAATCTTTAGCCGTAATCTCTGTTGTGAATTACAGACCTGAGTTCTAACTGCCTGCAGGATGTAGCCCCTCAATAAACCTTCTATAAAGCACTGTAGAGATGTCACTTATACATAGGTAAGGACTGAACTTAACGTCACCTCCCTCAGACTGGTCCCATCCTGACTCCCCTATTTCTACTAATAATTATGTGGGTGTTCATCCATTGCTCTGACAGCTCACACACCAGCGTATGTAAGGAGATTGGAGCCAGATGAGCTCTTGCCTCACCTTGGTACAAGGCAGATACTTCTGCTTTCTGACCTCATTGTCCCCATCTGTCTCGTGGGAGGAGGCGCATAGAGAAGGGGCTCCCTCATTCAGGTTTGATGAACAGTCCTGCCGTGTCTCCTGTGCCCCTCCCAGCCCCCTCACCTACGTCTGTGCATTCACAACCCTCCCTGCCCCCCCCCCCATGCTGGACCAGCCACAGCAAGCTGGGGTGCTGGACTTGAGCAGCCAGTGTTTCCTCTGGGACTCGGGCATGTCCATGTGCTAATCTGTGGTCCAAGATCGAAAGAAGTCCCAGGGCAGAAGGAAGGTTTGAAGGATACGGAGTCTCTTTGCTCAAGGTAATTCTGCATTTCAGCACTTTCAGTGACTTGGGGGCTGGAGTGACCGCTTCAGCTCTCCCTTCTGGGCGCTGCACAGAACAGCCGTGGGCAAGCTGAGCCTGAATTTACTGCCGTGTCTTTGCAGGCACTGTACACTCTTAGCTGCCTTTATCAAGGCTGAGGTGAGTAATCTCCGTTAAATCCAAGTGCTAGGAACAGCGTTGCTTCTCCTGAGAACGGTCTGTGTCTGCTCGTGAGTAATGAGAATCATGTCAGTGACCATGACAGACTTCTCACTTGGCCACTGAGACGCTTAAAGCCAGTTTCCAGCTCCAGTTGCAGGCTCTTGGGCCCGCTAGGGCACCCATTGGCCATTTTCTGTGGCTGGTCCTGACGCTTTGTTTTTTACTTGTATTTCACTAATTGATTACATGCATTTCCTGTGAGTAGTCTCAAATTCTCTCTGGAACAGGGTGGGGAATACATTAATATTTAAAATAAAATAAACACAGTGTCAGTGTGTGTGTCTTAGCTTGGAAATTCCTTAAGGGCAGGGACCATGTCTGTTTATATAGCTCCTGGCACAGTGTCCAACTGAGGCTTAACACATGAACTGTGATGAAGGGGAGGAAGAAGCTGCTTGCACTAAGACACCCACAAAGACTTGGCCCTCACTCTCCATCTAACCCTCCTCCAAACCCCCTTTTGCAATGGGTACCCTTCCTCATGTCTGATGAAAATCCTCCCCCGTTCTGGCCATCCCCAGGCTCATTTCCCCTCTCCAGGCCCCGTGCACACACTCCCCGTGTCAGCCTCATTCTCACCCACACTCACACTTCCTCACACAGATACGGCCATTCCCACGCCTCCCTTGTAGCCTCACCCTGCAACACCCAGCCCACCCTTTCACCCACTGCCCCAGCCCCGCCAGCTGGCCCAAGGCTGGGCAGCAGTGCATGATGTTAGAAATGCCACCAGCCTGGATTTGGAGGTGCTGTCCCCACGCGTGCCTTGGCCCTGTGGGGGCCTCCAGCCAGGCGGGGGCCTGGCAGAGGGAGAGAGAGGATAGCTGCTTCAAAACTCCAGATGCAGCAGTTAAAAAGAGGACAGAGGCAATGATCCTTCAAATTGCCACATCTGTATAATCTGCCTTTTATTTTCTGCTTCATGAAGTTTTATTTCCTATTATTTATTCACCTCCCCGCCCACCCCTCCCTTGCCTCTGCTCCTCCTTAGCCGGCGACATGCTCAGACAGCCCCCAGGGCCCTGGCCTGGGCCCACCCCCACTCAGCCCCCTGGACTGCTGCTGGGAGAAGGCACCTACTTTGCCCTCCTCTTCCTCCCACTCTTCCTCCCTCCCTCTGTTAGGGAATTTGGGGACTGCACCCCCATTCACATACATTGTTTTTCAGCCCCTAAAGGCCCCTCGCTCCACCCACCAAGTAGAGATCTGAGGAACTATGTATGGGGGGAGAAGGGGATCATGGAGGTGAGGCCTGTCCCCAAAGCCTGTATCGCTGTTACATCCCTGATCCAAGGCTGGGTGGGGAAAAGGAACCTAAGAGTCCTGGAACTCACAGCCAAGTGATGCCCCCACCCCACCCCTTCTGCCCCCTCCCCTTTCTTGTGCCTGTCATTTTGCCACCCTCTCCACTGAGTGCCTTTCCCCCTCTACTCCCTCTAGCCTTGTGGGCCGGTGGTCAGAGAGCTGGGCTCACCCCAGCTTGGGTGTAGGGGGTACTGAGATGGGAAGGAGGGGGACCAGCCAAGACTATGCAGGGAGGAGCAGCATTTGGTCTGTTTTTAGGCCCTGAGCACCCACCTGCTCTTTCCCCACCCAGTTCTAGGAACTAAGAGAGAGGCTGGGGAAGGCCCAGGCCTTCAGGTTCATCTTCCTTTCCGGAAGGGATGGGGGCCAGAGTGTGAGCTGAGAGAATGTTTGGGAAAGGACGCTTACATTTTGTCCAGAGCCTTGTCTAGAGCCCTCCTTATCCCTCTCTAGGGCTCAGAAGCATAGGAGAGCAGCCCCTTTCCAGGAAGGGAGGCCAGACTTTCAGGCCTGAGTATTGGGTGGTGCAAACAGTTAACGTGCTCAGCTGCTAACTAAAAGGTTGGAAGTTCGAGTCCACCCAGATGTGCCTCAAAAGGAAGGCCTGGCAATCTACTGCCAAAAAAATTAGCCACTGAAAACTTTATGGAACTCAGTTCTACTCTGACACACATGGGATTGCCATGAGTCAGCGCTGACTCCACGGCAATTGGTTTAGCAGTTGGTGTTTGAACCCACCCAGATAGGGACGGTAGAGAAGACGGGGACGGCAATGGAGACCGGGACAGTAGAGGAGGTAGGGATGGTAGAG